>NW_024396779.1:154284-218687 GCF_004115215.2 Ornithorhynchus anatinus | reverse complement strand
CAGAGCACTACCAGCTCTTGGGAGAGTACAGTATAACAATGTAACAGACACGTTCCCTGTCCACACAAGCTTAATGTCTAGAGAATGGACAAGATAGCCTGCCTAGCTCATTATGGGCAGGGATTGTGTCTGCTAATTCTGTTGTATTGTACTCTCCCAAGCACTTAGTACAGTGGTTCTGCACATGTCCTGTCTTATGCTGTTGAGTCATTCCCAACCATAGTGACTCCATGGATACATAATAATAATAATAATAATGGTATTTGTTAAGCACTTACTATGTGCCAAGTACTGTTCTAAGCACTAGGGTAGATACAAGGTATTCAGATTGTTCCATGTGGGGCTCACAGTCTTAATCCCCATTTTACAGATGAGGTAACTGAGGCCCAGAGAAGTGAAGTGACTTGCCCAAAGTCACACAGCTTAGTGGCAGAGGTGGGATTAGAACTCATGACCTCTGACCCCAAGCCCATGCTCTTTCCACTGAGTCATGCTGCTTCTCCAAGAAAGTTGCTGTTAGCAGATTCGAACCAGCTCAGGGAACCCCATTGGATTTCAAGTCCAATGCCTTATACCCTCGACCATCATGACACATCTCTCCCAGAAACGCCTCACCTCCATCTGCAATTGTTCTGGTAGTGTATCCGTAGAGGTTTCTTAGTAAAATACAGAAATGACTTACCACTGCTTCTTCCATACAGTAAACTTGAGTCTCTACCCTCGACTTTCTCCCACGCTGCTGCTGCCTAGCACAGGTGAGTTTTGACTTGTAAGCAGATTGCCTTCCACTCACTAGCCACTGCCCAAACTAGGAATAAAATGGGTAAGCCTCTGTTTGACTCTCCCTTCCATAGCCTGGACTGGTAGAGTACTGGAAACTCCCAGGTGCAATCCTGAGAGAAGGTTCTGCACATAAAAGTACTAAATAAATATGATTGATTGATTGATTGATTGGCCCTTTCCAGACTGAGAGCTCTGTGATAGTTTGGCTGTTTTCTCCCTGTGATTTTCCCCAGAAAAAGCACTGAGACCGGATGGGACCGGCGAATTGGACAGCAGTGACTGAATCGTTTTAGTGGGCATCCCCACTACCCCAGAACTAGGCGTTTTCCTCTCCTCCTCTTCCTCTCTGCCTACATGGTGACAGTGCTGGGCAATCTCCTCATCATCATGCTGATCTGTCTGGATTACCGTCTCCACTCACCCATGTATTTCTTCCTCAGCCACTTCTCTTTCAGCGAAATCCTAACCACGACCTGCGTCGTGCCCCGGATGCTGGCCAACTTCCTGTCAGAGACGAAGTCCGTGTCTTTTCATGAGTGCTTCACTCAGTTATGCTTCTACTTCCTCTTTGGTAGCACTGAGTTCATCTTCTTTGCCATCATGTCATATGACCGTTATGTGGCCATCTGCCAACCCTTGCGGTATCCCACCATTTTGACTCGCTCACTGCGCTCAGCTCGTCACCATAGCGTGGTTTGGGTCCTTCTTTCTCATCCTCCCATCCATCCTCTTGAGAACCCGCTTGCCCTATTGCGGGCCCAACATCATCGATCATTTCTTCTGTGACAGCGCCCCCTTCCTTCACCTCGCCTGTGCCGACGTCACCTTCATTGAGCTTCTTGACTTCATCGTCTCCCTCGTGCTGCTGATCAGCTCTCTGGCAATGACCATCATTTCCTACGGCTGTGTCATCTCCACCATCCTCAAGATCCCCTCAGGCAAGGGGCGAAAGAAGGCTTTCTCCACCTGTGCCTCTCATTTCACCGTGGTCTCCATGGGCTACGGGATCTCCATCTTTGTCTATGTCCAACCCACTCAGAAGCGCTCCCTGCAGCTCAATAAGATCCTCTTTGTCCTCTCCAGTGTGGTCACCCCTCTCCTGAACCCCTTCATCTTCAGCCTGCGCAATGAAACAATGAAGAGAGCATTGAGTGAGTCTCTGGGAAGGGTCCAGTCCTTCACCAAGGACCTGAGGGTGATCCCTGTGATGAATTCGAATCCCTGCAGGTCTCGGTCCTGACTGGAAGAGTGTCTGCATTTGGCAGAAGGGCTGGCCTTTTGATTTTTTTATATTAGTTAGGCGCTTACAATGTGCCAGACACTATGCTAAGCACTGGGGTAAATGCAGCCTAATCAGGTTAGCACTCCCTGTTAATATTACTTACCAGCTCTGTTATTCTGTACTCTCCAAAGCGCTTAATCCAGAGCTCTGCACACAGTAAACGGTCAATAAATAGCAATGATTGAGTGATTTGGAAATTCGGATTTTTAAATATTTTTAAAGAACTTCTAAATCTCGTGGGCAGGTGGAAAGACCAGTATGAGGTGAGAGACCTGACTTCAAATCCTGGCTCCACCACTTGTCCGCTTTGTGACTTTGTGCAAGCCACTTGATTTCTCATTGCCTCAGTTTCCTCAGCAGTAAAATATGGATTAATTACCCACTCTCCCTCCCTCTTAGGTTGTGAGCCCCAGGCAGGTCAGGAACTTGACACAATCTAACACTCAATCAGTCAGTGGCATTTACTTACTGTGTGGAGAGCACTGAACTAAATGCTTGAGAGAATACAATGTAACAGAGTTGGTAGACATGTTCCCTGCGCACAGTGAGTTTACAACGTAACATGCTTACATATAAGCTTATAAATATGCACTTGAGAAATTCCACAGTCACCATTAAGGTTACCACAATTATTATTATTATTACTATTATCATTTCATCTCTGATACCACGGACACTCTACAAAATTTTGGAAGATTCCCATGAGGATGGAGAGGAAGGATAGGATTCTCTCCCCTCACAGTGGTGGAGGACAGTGGTGGTGGACAGTGGTGGTGGACAGTGGTGGAGGCTGAGAGCAGCAGACCATGAGAGAACATCTAGCAGAGAGAGCATGAGGGGAGGAAAGGAAGGAGAAAGCCATAAAATTGAATGGGAAGTAGCCTATTAACCTAATGGAGATGGTGGGAAGAATTTGGGATGATTGAGCATATTATTTTGGTTATTCACTTTGCACTCCATGACTTATTCATGATAATATTTTGTATTCACCCAGATGTCTAGACTGTAAGCCCATAGTAGATAGGGAATGTGACTGCCAACGTTGTAGTTTTGAACTCTCCAAAGCACTTAGTACAGCACATATAATTTGCTCAATAAATATTATTGATGATAATGATGATTTCCCTTAAATCACACCACAAGCATCAATCCCTTATACTTTACAACTCGTGAAACACATTCCCCAGACTATAAACTTCTCTACCCCTTCTCATAGCCTTCTCATAAATTACGAGATTTAAATGTATGATTTAACCATTTACATGCAATTCTTAACATCACATAGCAAGACAGGATCATGATCAGTGATATTCTGGAATATAATTAGACAAAGCACTAAGGCAATCAATATCCATCACATGAAACCTTTGCTGGATGGGATGTTGAGAGGAATGGATGACAACCAAATACCCAAAAAACGGCTCTATGGTGAACAGAAATGAGGGTGAGGAGGCTGTACAATTGCGGGCTACCCAAACTACCACTCTATGATGAGCAGAAATGGGTGAGAGGGGACTAGACAACAGCAGAATACCCAAACAACTGTCCTATGGTGAGCTGAAATAGGGAAATCATTGAAAGGATGGAGCAAATAGAAATATTTTAAGATCACAAGGAAGCCACAAAGATGTGGACAGTTGGAAGATATCACAAAAGCCAGCAAACTACTCCCACAGCATAAATTTCCAAACTGCTCTCATTCCACTTACCCTCATCTCTCGAACTTCTTGAAATCAATGGGAACTCTTCATGAGGGAGACCTAAGGGAGTGACAGACAGTCGTTCAATTGCTTCCCTTTCCCTTTCACCCTAAGAACACTGTTCTGGACTTGACGTGTGCTTTCAAGTACTACAGTGGTTCATGTAACCCCCATTGAAGAGTAGCACCAGTGGTTCATATGATCCTCTCATTGTAGTGTACCACTAGTGTTTTATGTGACCCCCATGTGGTTCCTATTGTAGCACTTACTGTGTACAAAGCACTGTACTAAGCACTAGGGATACTACAGTATAACATACATTCCCTGCCCATAACAAGCGTACATTTTCGGGGGGGTACTATCAGTGGTTTACGTGACCGCCCCTCCCCCCCCCGCCCAATTAAAAGTAGCACCAGTGGTTGATGTGATCCCCATTGAAGAGCACTACTAGTGGTTTATATGACCCCCCCATTGAAGAGTAACACCAGTAGTTCATGTGCCCCCCCACCCATTGAAAGTACCACAAGCAGTTCATTATTCATCTCATTCATTTAATCATATTATTGAGTGCTTAGTGTGTGCAGAGCACTGTACTAAGCGCTTGGAATGTACAACTCAGCAACAGATAGAGATAATCCCTTGCCCATCAATGGGCTCACAGTCTAGAAGGGGGAGATAGACAACAAAACAAAACAAGTAAGACAGGCATCAATGCCATCAAAATAGATAAATAGAATCATAGATATAGTACTCATTAATAAATACAGTAATATGTACAAATATACACAAGTGTGTGGGGAGGGGAAGGGGTAGTAGCAGAGGGAGGGGAGTAGGGGAAAATGGGGAGGGGAGGAGGAGCAAGACGAAAGGAGGGCTCAGTCCTGGGAAGGCCTCCTGGAGGAGGTGAGCTCTCAGCAGGGCTTTGAAGAGAAAGAAGAAAGTAGTTTTGTGTGGATATGAGGAGGGAGGGCATTCCAGGTCAGTGCAGAATGTGGGGCGCAGGGGTTCGACAGAGAGACAGGCAAGAACGAGGCACCGTGACGGAGGTGGGAGTGTTACGAGGTGGGCTGTAGAAGGAGAGAAGGGAGGTGAGTCAGGAGGGGGCAAGGTGATGGAGAGCTTTGAAGCCAAGAGTGAGGAGTTTTTGCTTCATGTGAAGGTTGATAGGCAACTACTGGAGGTTTTTTGAGCAGGGGAGTGACATTCCAGAGAGTTCTGTAGAAAGATAATCCAGGCAGTCAGAATGAAGTATAGACTGAAACAGGAGAGACAGGAAGGATGAGAGATGAGAAAGGAGGCTGATGCAATAATCCAGTTGGGATAGTATGAGAGTTTGTACCAGCAAAGTAGCAGTTTGGATGGAGAGGAAAGGGTGGATATTGGCGATGTTGTATAGGTGAAACAGGCAGGTTTTGGTGACGGATTGGATGTGTGGGTTGAATGAGAGAGCAGAGTCAAGACGACAGCAAGGTTGTGGGCTTGTGAGAGGGAAGGATGATAGTGCCGTTCACAGTGACAGAAAAGTCAGGGAGAGGATAGCAGTTGATGTGACCCCATTGAAGAGTATGACCAATGGTCCCTATGACTCCCATCTCATAAGTAGCCCCCATTGCATAAAGCCAGCAGGGTGATGGAGTGAGACCAATGAGACCCTTTCTTCCTCCCATTTCATTTTAGATGCTACTATTCCTCTTGACGACCTTCCTTCAGTATCTCTTTGAAGTCCCTGTTCCTCAAGCTATAGACGATGGGGTTGAGCAGCGGGGTCACCACCGTGTAGAACACAGAGATTACCTTGTTGAGATCGGGCGACAGGAGGACGTTGGGCCAGACATACATGGAGATCATGGTCCCGTAGTAGATGGTGACCACAGCCAAGTGGGAACCGCAGGTGGAAAAGGTCTTCCTCTGGCCCGATGCAGAGGGGATCTTCAAGATGGTGGACACAATGAAGACGTAGGAGAACAAAGTCATGAGGAAACAGATGCACAGCACCATAATGGACAGGATGAAGATGACCGTCTCTATAGCGGCCGTACTGGAGCACGAGAGCTGCATTAGGGGAAGGAGATCACAGAAGAAGTGATCAATCTGGTTGGGCCCACAGAACCTCAACTTGGAGAACATCAAGGAGGGAACGAGGGCGGTCCAGACTCCAGCCATCCAGGACCCCACCACCAATTTCATGCAGGCTCCTGGGCTCATCAAGGCAGTGTAGTAGAGAGGGTTACAGATAGCCAGGTAACGGTCATAGGCCATCGTGGTCAGCAGGAAGCATTCCATGGCCCCAAAGAAGACAAAGAAGTAGAGTTGTGTCATACAGGCCGGGAAGGAGATGGCCCATCTCCAAGACAGCAGGCTGGTCAGGAGCATCGGGGCGATAGTCGTGGTGTACCAGATCTCCAGGAAAGAGAGGTGCTTGAGGAAGGTGTACATCGGGGTGTTGAGCCGAGGATTCTGGCTCACAATCACGATGATGGTCAGGTTCCCGGTGACGGTCAGGAGGTACGTGAGGAGGAACACAGGGAACAGCAGGGCCTGTAGGGCTGAGAGATTCTGAAAGCCCAGAAGGTGGAACTCTGTGACAGTGGATGTGTTCCTGGGTTCCATCAACTAAGTGTGGAATCAATAGCAATAATAATTGTGGTATTTGTTGAGTGCTTACTAAGTGCCAGGCACTGTACTGAGCGCTGGGTTGGATACAAGTGAACCGGATTGGACATGGTCCCTGTCCCACATGAGGCTCTCAGTCTCAATTCCTATTTTGCAGATGAAGTAAGTGAAACACAGAGAAGTTAAGTGACTAGCCCAAGGTCACACAGCAGAGAAGTGGCAGAGGTGGGATTAGAACCTATGGTCTTCTGACTCTCAGGCCCATGCTCCTTCAGGAAAGGAAGAAGAGGAGGAAAGCAGGTAATTGCATTGTTTTTTTAAATGGTATTTGCTAAGCTCTTACTATGTGCCAGACACTGTAAGTACTGGGGTAGGTACAAGATCATCAGGTTGGACCCAGTCCATGTCCCACATTGGGCTCACAGTGTTAATCTCTTCCTCAGGCTTTCCAAGCTCTACTCTCAGAGGGGGTGTGATTCAGCATGGCCTAGGGAAACGGCATGGCCTAGTGGATAGAGCATGAGCCTGGCAGTCAGAAGGACCTGGGTTCTAATCCTGACTCTGCACATGTCTGCTATGTGACCTTGGGCAAGTCATTTCACTTCTCTCCGCCTCAGTTACCTCATCTGTAAAATGGGGATTAAGACTGTGAGCCCCATGTGGGGCAGGGACTGTATTTAACATGATTAGCTTGTATCTACTGCAGCACTTAGAATAGTGCTTGATATATAATAATGATGGTATTTGTTAAGTGCTTACTATGTGCCATGCACTGTTCTAAGCCCTGGCACTGTTCTAAGTGCTGATATATAGTGACCACTTAATGAACAGAAGCAGTGTGGCTCAGTGGAAAGAGCAAGGGCTTTGGGGTCAGAGGTCATGGGTTCGAATCCCAGCTTGGCTACTTGTCAGCTGTGTGACTTCGGGCAAGTCACTTAACTTCTCGGTGCCTCAGTACTTCATTTGTAAAATGGGGATTAAGACTGTGAGCCCCACGTGGGACAACCTGATTCCCCTGTGTCTACCCCAGCGCTTAGAACAGTGCTCGGCACATTGTAAGCACTTAACAAATACCAACATTATTAAACACTATAATAATAATAATAATTATCATTATTATTTGCTCCTGGGCTCCAACACCTAAAGGGGGGATTGGGTAGGAAGGTCAGAGTTAGAAGAGGAGGAAAGGAGGTAATTCCTTCTTTTTTTTAATGGCATCTGTTAAGCACTTACTATGTGTCAGGCACTGAACTAAGTGCTAGATCATCGGGTTGGAAACAGTCCATGTCCCACATGGGATTCACAGTCATAATCCCCAATTAACTGATGAGGGAACTAAGGCACATAGAAGTGAAGTGACTTGCCCAAGGTCAAGCAGCAGACAAGTGGTGGAGTCAGGATTAGAACCCAGACCTTTTGGCTCCCAGGCCCATGCTCTCTCTACCAGACCACCCTGATTCTTTGTGGGCAGGGAATGTTTCTATACCAACTCTGTTATACTGTAATCTCCCAATTGCTTAGTTCAGTGCTCGGCACATAGTGAGTGCTCAATAAATACCATCGATTGACTGGTTGATTGCCAAATGAGGAGCCAAGCTGGCAGTTGCAAAAATCCATCTAATAACCATAACAATGATGGCGTTTATTAAGCGCTTGCTATGTGCCAAGAACTGCTGTAAGTGCTGGGGTAGATTGGGGATATCTCTATCTGCTTGATTCCCTCCCTCCATGGCTCCTCAGTCTTTCCAAGCTCAAGTCCCAGTGGGGTGTGTGGTTCAGATGATCTAGGCTCTGCCTTTGAGTGAGAGGGCATAAGGTTGAGAAGTAGCATGGCCTAGTGGATAATAATAATTGTGACATGTATTAACTTTATTTACTATGTGCCAGGCACTTTACTGAGCACTGGAGAGGGCACGAGCAAATCAGGTTTGACACAATCCCTGTCCAATGTGAGGCTCACACTCTTAATTCTCATTTTACAGATGAGGTAACTGAGGCACAGAGAAGTGAAATAACTTGCCCAAGGTCACACACACAGTGGACAAGTGGCAGAGCCAGCATGAGAACCCCTGACCTTTTGACTCCCAGCTTCTTGGTCAATCCACAATGCCGTGCTGCTTCTCTAGATAGAGGATGGGCCTGGTAGTCAGAAGTAGTAGTTCTGGTAGTTCTGGTTTCTAATTCTTCCCTCGCCACTTGTCTGCTGTGTAACCTTGGGAATTCACTTCACTTCTCTGTGCCTCAGTTACCTCATATGTAAAATTGGGATTAAGACTGTAAACTCCATGTGGGACAGGGACTGTGTCTCATTGGATTAGCTTGTATTTACCCTAGGGCTTAGTACAGTGCCTGGCACATATTAAGCAATTAACATATACCACAAAAAAAGAGTGTTGGCTCTTTGAGGGCAGGGACTGTGTTTGCCTACGTCATTCATTCAATTCATTCATTAAATCATATTTATTGAGCACTTACTGTGTGCAGAGCACCGTACTAAGCCCTTGGAAATTACAATTCAGCAATAGAGACAATCCCTTTCCACAACGGGCTTACAGTCTAAAAAGGGGGAGACAGATATCTGAACGAGTGAACAGGCATCAATATAAAGAAACAGAATTATAGATATGTGCTATATACACTAGTGTTGTGGGGCTGGGGGTAGAGCAAAGGGAGTGAGTCGGGGAGATGTGGAGGGGAGGGGGAGGTGAATAAAAGGGAGACTTAGTCTGGGAAGGTCTCTTGGAGGAGGTGAGCCTTCAGTAGGGCTTTGAAGGGAGGAAGTGTAATTGTTTGGCAGATTGATGAGGGAGGGCATTCCAGGTCAGAGGTAGGACATGGGCCAGGGGTCTATGGTGGGACAGATGAGAACGAGGCACCATGAGGAGGTGAGCGGCGGAGGAGCGGAGTGTGCCGGCTGGGCTGTAGGAGGAGAAAAACGAGGTGAGGTAGGAGGGGGCAAGGTGATGGAGAACTTTGAAGCCAATAGTGAGGAGTTTTTGCTTGATATGGAGGTTGAATAGGCAACCACTGGAGATTTTTGAGGGGGGTGGTGACATGCCCAGAACGTTTCTGCAGAAAGATAATCCAGTCAGCAGAGTGAAGTGGGGAGAGGCAAGAGGGCGGGAGGTCAGCAAGGAGGCTGATGCAGTAATCCAGTCGAGATAGGATAAGTGATTGTACTAACGTGGTAGTGATTTGGATGGAGATGAAAGGGCGGATCTTGGTGATGTTGTACACCACCTAGTACAGTGCTCTGCTCACAGTAGGCACTCAATAAATACCACTGAACAATTGAAGAGGGAGCACATAGCCTCAAAGAAAAGGGGGCAGGTATGATTTGAGCTGAAGGAGGTCCTCAGGTGTCATTATTCTTATCATAATAATTATACCAATTATTGTTATTATCTTAAGCACTCACTGGTTAAAGAGTTCGGGGTGGGAGGTAGAGAGTTTCCTAGTTGCTAGGTAAATTCACAAGGGAGGGCTAACATATCTCCTTTAATTCCAATTAAATTAAATCTGGCTCATCTAATGTGGAAATTCTCTGACTTTCTAAATATGCTAATATCTAAATACAAGATCTATCAATCTCTTATATTTATTGAGTGCTTACTGTGTGCAGAGAACTGTAGTAAACACTTGGGAGAGTACAATATAACAGAACTGGGAGACGTGGTCCCTGTCCAAAATGAGCTTACAGTCTAGATGGGGAGCTTTGGCAAAAATAACATCTCTGATCTTGACTCAAGAGGCAATCTCCAAACCAATCAAAAGTATTTACTGAGTGCTTACTGTGTGCAGAGCACTGTACTGAACGTTTGGGAGAGTACACTCTAACAATGTATCAGGCACATTCCCTGCCCACGATGGGTTTACAGTCTCCAGGGAAAGAAAGACTTTAATATAAATAAACAAATCAATAACAGATATATACATTTGTGCTGGGGGAATGGGTGATGAATAAAGGGAGCAAGTCAAGGTGATGCAGAAGGGAGTTGAAGAAAAGGAAAAGAGGGCTCAGTCAGGGAAGGCCTCTTGGAGGAGATGTGCCTTCAATAAGGCTTTGAACAGAAGGGAGAGTATTTTTCTGTTGGATATGAGGAGGGAGGGTGATCCAGGCCAGAGACAGGCTATTGGTGAGAGATCAGTGGCAAGATAGATGCGATCAAGGTACAGTAAAAAGGCTAGCGTTAGAGTGCTTACTGTGTGCAGAGCATTGTACTAAGTGATTTGGGGAGTACAAAATTCTAAGCTCACTGTGGGCAGGGAATGTGTCTGTTATAGTGCTGTGTTGTGCTCTTCCAAGCTCTTCGCACAGTGCTCTGCACATAATAAATGCTCAATAATTACCATTGATTGGTTGATCAATTAATTACAATATATCAGAGTTGAATATATCCCTTAGTTCAGTGCTCTGCTCACAGTAAGCACTCCTCTAGACTCTAAGCTGATTGTGAGCTGGGAATGTGTCTGCTTATTGTTGTATTATACTCTCCCAAGCGCTTAGTACAGTGTACCGCACATAGTAAATGCTTAGTAAGTGTGGTTGAATGAGGGGGAGAGTATAATCAAGTCCTTTGGGCAGGTTCTCAGTCCTGAAATCTCGGGAGCAAAGCTCCTTCATTCAGTCGATCATATTTATTGAGTGCTTATTGTGTGCAAAGCATTGTACAGTACAACAACTGACACATTCCCTGCCCACAGCGAGCTTACAGACTAGAAGGGGAGACAGACATTAATATACAGGAATAAATAAATAACAGATATGTACATTTGTGCTGTGGGGATGGGAGTGCAGATGAATGAAGGGAGCAAGTCAGGGCGACGCAGAAGGGAGTGGGAGAAGAGGAGAGGAGGGCTTAGTCAGGGAAGGGCTTCTTGGAGGAGATGTGCCTTCAGTGAGGCTTTGAAGTGGGGGAGAACAATTAACTGTCTAATAGGAGGAATTATTACTACTGCTAATAATAATAATAGTATTTGCTAAGGGCTTACTATGTGCCAGGCACTGTACCAAATCCTGGGGTGGACACAAGTTAATCAGGATAGGAGGATGAGAAGCCTAGTGGATAGAGCACAGACCTGGGAGTCAGAGGACCTGAGTTCTAAAGCTGACTCTGCCACTTGACTGCTGTGTGACCTTGGGCGAGTCACTTCTCTGAACTTCAGTTACCTCATCTGTAACATATGGGACATGGACTGTATCTTCTACCTACCTCAACGCTTAGTACAGTGCCTGGCACATAGTAAATGCTTAACAAATCTTAATTTTAAAAACCCCAAAGATATTCCCTCACCAGAAATTATCTGTCTAATCCAAAGGGCGGTAGTCAAAAAGTACAACCAAACTCAGGAATTCAGTGGAATAGGGACAAGGAGCTTTATTATGACATAAAATCATGACAGACCTAGCCTCCCTCTACACTACAAGCTTGATGTGGGCAGGGAGCATGTCTATCAACTCAATACCATAAAAAACCCCAAACCCCAACACCCTCCCCCCACCCCCCAAAGAAAACTCTCTTTTATTATACTCTCCCAAGTGCTTAATTCAGTGCTTGGCACACAGTAAGTGCTCAAAAAATACCATTGATGATGAGGATAACCAGCAATCTGGAATTCTGGATCTTGGGCTAGCCAGTGTATCTAGCTGCCTAATTAACTGGAAAGCAGCATGGTGCAGTGGCTAGAGCATGGACCTTGGAGTCAGAAGGTCATGGGTTCTAATGCCGGCTCTGCCGCTTTTCTGCTGTGTGGCCTTGGGCAAGTCACATCATTTGCCTGTGCCTCAGTTACCTCATCTGTAAAATGGGGATTAAGACTATGAGCCCTAGGCGGGAGAGGGACTGTGCCCAACCCGATTTGCTTGTATCTACCCCAGCGTTTAGTACGTGCCTGACACATAGTAAGCACTTAACAAATATTATAATTATTAATTATTAACTAAGGAAGGAGGAGATAGAGTTAGAGAAGGTACAGAGGAGAGTAATTTATAAGATTAAAGGAATGAGAGGAGGCATCCCTATGGGGATTGACTGACAAGGATAAGACTTTTCAGCCTGGAAAGAGGAAGTCTGAGTTGCGATGTGATTGAAGTTGATGGAATCACAAGGGAAGGGCAGAACCACAAGGAATTGATGTTCATGAATAATAATAATGATGGCATTTGTTAAGCGCTTACTATGTGCCAAGCACTGTTCTAAGCACTGTGGTAGATATAAGGTAATCAGGTTGTCCCACGTGGGGCTCACAGTCTTAATCCCCCTTTCTACAGATGAGGTAAGTGAGGCGCAAAGAAGTGACTTACCAGTCCCACAACACAGCAGATAAGAAGCATAGCCTAGGGGATAGAGCATGGGCCTGGGAGTCAGAAGGACCTGAGTTCTATTCCTGCCTCTGCCAATTGCTTGCTGTGTGACCTTGGACAAGTCACTTAACTTCTCTGTGCCGCAGTTTCCTCAACTTTATAATGGGGAATAAATACCCAATTTCCCTCCTATTTAGATTGTGAGCCCCATGTGGGATGGAGACTGTGTCCAAAATGCTTAACTTGTCTGTACCCCAGTGTTTAGAACAGTGTTTGACACATTGTAAGTGCTTAACAAATACCATAAAAAAATAAGGAACATGGCCTGGTGGAAAGGAAACAGTTCTGGGAGTCAGGAGACTTGAGTTCAAATCCTAGCTCTGCCACTTGCCGGTTGTGTGACCTTGGGAAAGTCACTTAACTTCTCTGTACCTCAGTTTCCTCATCTGTAAAAATAGGGATTCAGGGGATCTGTTTTCCCTCTCCCTTAGACATGAGCCTCTTGTGGGCTAGAGACTGTGTCTGATCTGATTGTACTGTAGCCACACCAGCATTTATTTAATAATAATAATAATAATGTTGGTATTTGTTAAGCGCTTACTATGTGCCGAGCACTGTTCTAAGCGCTGGGGTAGACATAGGGGAATCAGGTTGTCCCACGTGGGGCTCACAGTCTTAATCCCCATTTTACAGATGAGGGAACTGAGGCACAGAGAAGTTAAGGGACTTGCCCACAGTCACACAGCTGACAAGTGGCAGAGCTGGGATTCGAACTCATGAACTCTGACTCCAAAGCATTACAAAGCCAGAATGTGTATTGGTTATTACAGACTCAATGAAGTTTCTAGATGGTTTGTTCAAAACAAACAAAATGAAAAAAAAATGGATAAGCAGCATGGCTTAGTGGAATGAGTCCGGGTCTGGGAGTCAGAGGAGCTGGGTTCTCATTCCAGCTCTGCGATTAGCTTGCCGTGTGATCTTGGGCAAGTCACTTCACTTCTCTGTGCCTCAGTTCTCCTGTTCTCCCTCCTAGACTGTGAGCTCCATGCAGGTCAGGGACTGTGTCCAACTCAGTTAACCTGTAACTATCCTAGCTCTTAGAACGGTGTTTGACACAGTAAGTGCTTAACAAATACCATTAAAAAAGCCCCCCTCCCTCCCCCAAAACCATAAAAACGTTTTTCAAAGAGAAAATTCTAGTCACATAAGAAGGTCTGCCAGTTGAAAATAGCTTCTGGAACAGATTCTTTCTGGTGAGAGGAGGGTGGGCTAGATGACCTCTCTACCATTAAAATTTTAGGGTCTTATTACTAATGATTATATTGATAAGGGTATTTATTAAATGGTTATGAGCCAAGCACTGTGCTGAATGTGGCGGTACTGGCTCATCTTCCTGCAGAAACGATCTGGGCATGTCACTCCCCTTCTTAAACAGCTCCAGTGGTTGCCTATCAACCTCCGCTCCAAACAAAAACTCCTCACTCTAGGCTTCAAGGCTCTACATCACCTTGCCCCTTCCTACCTCTCCTCCCTTCTCTCTTTCTACCGCCCACCCCTCACGCTCCGCTCCTCTGCTGCCCACCTCCTCACCATCCCTCGGTCTCACCTATCCCGCCATCGACCCCTGGGCCACGTCCTCCCGCGGTCCTGGAACGCCCTCCCTCCTCACCTCCGCCAAACTGATTCTCTTCCCCTCTTCAAAACCCTACTTAAAACTCACCTCCTCCAAGAGGCCTTCCCAGACTGAGCTCCTCTTCTCCCTCTACTCCCTCTACCACCCCCCTTCACCTCTCCGCAGCTAAACCCTCTTTTCCCCCTTTCCCTCTGCTCCTCCCCCTCTCCCTTCCCATCCCCTCAGCACTGTACTCGTCTACTCAACTGTATATATTTTCATTACCCTATTTATTTTGTAATGAAATGTACATCGCCTTGATTCTATTTAGTTGCCATTGTTTTTACGAGATGTTCTTCCCCTTGACTCTATTTATTGCCATTGTTCTTGTCTGTCCTTCTCCCCTGATTAGACTGTGAGGCCGTCAAACGGCAGGGACTGTCTCTATCTGTTGTCGACTTGTTCATTCCAAGCACTTAGTACAGTGCTCTGCACATAGTAAGCGCTCAATAAATACTATTGAATGAATGAATGAATGAATGAATGAATATAAGAGGAGCAGATCAGAGACAGCCGCTGCTCCACATGGAATTCACAGTCCATGGCGTGAGAAAGACAGGTATTTTATCCCCATTTTACAGGTGAGGCACAGATAATTAAAGTGACTCTTCCAAGTTCACACAGCTGGCAAATGGTTTTCCTGGGAGAGATCTTCAGGGCTCAGCATTATCTCCAAGCACTATGCTAAGCACTGAGGTAGATGCACAGCACTCACAGTCTAAGACATGGGGGAAAAGGGTATTTTATCCCCATTTTACAGATGAGGGAACTGAGGCACAGAGAAGTGAAGTGACTTGCCCAAGTTCACACACAGCTGACAAGTGGTGTGTGTCTACCAACTCTACCAAATCCTTAGTACACTGCTTTACTCACAGTAAACTCTTCAGAAATATAATTGATTGATCTCTTGTGAGAGACTTGTAGGGCCCGAGATTATCTTCAAACACTGTGCTAAACACTGAGGAACACTGCTAATTCCACCCCCCCCACCAGTCAGCCACACCGTCGCCATCCCCTCAACCTCACCCCTGCCCATTGGACCTCAGACCTCTTACCTGTCAGCTTTCATTCATTCATTCAATAGTATTTATTGAGCGCTTACTATGTGCAGAGCACTGTACTAAGCGCTTGGGATGAACAAGTCAGCAACAGATAGAGACAGTCCCTGCCATTTGACGGGCTTACAGTCTAATCGGGGGAGACGGACAGACAAGAACAATGGCACTAAACAGTGTCAAGGGGAAGAACATCTCGTAAAAACAATGGCAACTAAATAGAATCAAGGCGATGTACAATTCATTAACAAAATAAATAGGGGAACGAAAATATATACAGTTGAGCGGACAAGTACAGTGCTGTGGGGATGGGAAGGGAGAGGTGGAGGAGCAGAGGGAATAGGGGAAAGTGAGGCTTTAGCTGCGGAGAGGTAAAGGGGGGATGGCAGAGGGAGTAGAGGGGGAAGAGGAGCTCAGTCTGGGAACCCCTCTTGGAGGAGGTGATTTTTAAGTAAGGTTTTGAAGAGGGAAAGAGAATCAGTTTGGTGGAGGTGAGGAGGGAGGGCGTTCCAGGACCGCGGGAGGACGTGACCCAGGGGTCGACGGCGGGATAGGCGAGACCGAGGGACGGTGAGGAGGTGGGCGGCAGAGGAGCGGAGCGTGCGGGGTGGGCGGTAGAAAGAGAGAAGGGAGGAGAGGTAGGAAGGGGCAAGGTGATGGAGAGCCTTGAAGCCTAGAGTGAGGAGTTTTTGTTTGGAGCGGAGGTCGATAGGCAACCACTGGAGTTGTTTAAGAAGGGGAGTGACATGCCCAGATCGTTTCTGCAGGAAGATGAGCCGGGCAGCGGAGTGAAGAATAGACCGGAGCGGGGCGAGAGAGGAGGAAGGGAGGTCAGAGAGAAGGCTGACGCAGTAGTCTAGCCGGGATATAACGAGAGCCCATAATAGTAAGGTAGCCGTTTGGGTGGAGAGGAAAGGGCGGATCTTGGCGATATTGTAGAGGTGAAACCGGCAGGTCTTGGTAACGGATAGGATGTGTGGGGTGAACGAGAGGGACGAGTCAAGGATGACACCGAGATTGCGGGCCTGCGGGACGGGAAGGATGGTCGTGCCATCCACGGTGATAGAGAAGTCTGGGAGCGGACTGGGTTTGGGAGGGAAGATGAGGAGCTCAGTCTTGCTCATGTTGAGTTTTAGGTGGCGGGCTGACATCCAGGTGGAGACGTCCCGGAGGCAGGAGGAGATGCGAGCCTGAAGGGAGAGGGAGAGGACAGGGGCGGAGATGTAGATCTGCGTGTCATCTGCGTAGAGATGGTAGTCAAAGCCGTGAAAGTGGATGAGTTCACCGAGGGAGTGAGTGTAAATGGAGAACAGAAGAGGGCCAAGAACTGACCCTTGAGGAACTCCAACAGTTAAAGGATGGGAGGGGGAGGAGGCTCCAGCGTAGGAGACCGAGAATGATCGGCCAGAGAGGTAAGAGGAGAACCAGGAGAGGACAGAGTCCGTGAAGCCAAGGTGAGATAAGGTATGGAGGAGGAGGGGATGGTCGACTTTCTCTTCTCCCTTCTAGTTTCCTACTCTGAACGTGGCTTCCGTCCTGGAGATTCACAGAGTAGTGGAGTCTGATTTGGAAAGTGATAGGGAGAGACCTGTATTTCAGATGCTCCAGCCACGCCTTGAATGGCTCTAGGGAAAGAGAAGGCTGATATAGCCATCCCATGGTGCTGATTGTGGGTTGGAAGTCAACCTTGCAGTGATATGAGGTGTCTCTGGGGTCCTGGCTCCTCATTCATAACCTTATTCCCCAGTCACTAGGAGATCCTATATCACAAGATCATGAAGAAAGCATTTGTGGTAGAACTGAAATCTCAAAGATGGTTTATTATACGGCCAGAGGGAGGGGAGGTCTCATGTTAGATGTTAGGACCCGAGTTTTTTTCTTTTAAATTGTATTCATTAAACGCTTAGTGTGTGTCAAGCACTGTTTGAAGCGCTGGAGTAGATTCAGATTATTCAGCCCTGTCCTACATGGGGCTCAATCAAGTAGGAGGGAGAACAGGCATTGAATCCCCATTTTGTAGTTGAGGAAACAGGCAGAATGAAGTGAAGAGACTTGCCCGAGGTCACACAGCAGGCAAATGGTGGAGTGTTATTAGAACCCAGGTCTTCTGGCTCCCAGGCCTCTGCTCTTTCCAAGATGCCTCCTGTTTCTCTCTGGGTATCTGCCTTAGATATTGAGTGGTTTGCCCAGTACCCTCACCCTCTCTCTTCTCTGCCTGTCAGGTTCCCACTGAGGCAGTGGGTGCAACGAATCAGTAGGCAGTCAGAGGTGAAGCACATATGAGAAGCAGCATTGTCTAGTGAATAGACCACAGGCCTGAGAGTTAGGAGGATCTGGGTTCTAATTCCGGATCAGCCACTTGTCTGCTAGGTGACTTTGGGCTAGTTGCTTCACTTTTCTGGCCTCAGTTACCTCAACCATAAAAGGGGGATTAAAACTGTGAGCCCCATGTGAGACAGGGACCATGTCCAACCTGAGCTTAGAACAGTGCTTGACACAAAGTAAGCGTTTAACAAATGCCATCATTATTATTATTAACAAATATCATCATTTTTTATTACCCCAAGTACGAGCCAATGTTTGTTCCATGCAGAACTCACTGACTTTAGACTGTAAACTCGTTATGGTCCGGGAACATGCCAGCGAATTAGGGAAGCAGCATGGCATAGTAGAAAGAGCACGGGCTTGGGAGTCAGAGGTTGTGGGTTCTAATCCTGATCTGCCACTGATCAGTTGTGTGACCTTGGGCAAGTCACTTGACTTCTCTGTGCCTCAGTGACCTCATCTGTAAAATGGGGATTAAGACTGTGAGCCCCTCATGGAACAACCTGATTACCTTGTATCTATCTACCCCAGTGCTTAGAACAGTGCTTGGCACATAGTAAGCCCTTAACAAATGCCATCATTATTATTACTGTTTAACAAATATCATCATTATTTATTACCCCCAAGTACGAGCCAATGTTTGTTACAAGCAGAACACACTGATTTTAGACTGTAATCTCGTGATGGGCCGGGAACGTGCCGGTGAATTCTGTTGAATTGTACTCTCCCCAGAGCTTAGTACAGTGTTTGGCACATTTTTGGCCTAAGTGACTGCAACATAGTGCTGATGGATGCTATGCTCTTACATTGTATCCCAGCAGGCGGTTGCCTTGGTAGCCACTGGGATCTTCCCCATCCTCGTTAGCCAGCTAATTTGCCAGAATTGTCCCAGACCTGATTATCTCCTGGAGCACTCTCCAACTCTTCAGAGCCAAAACTGGAACTTCAATCTCCTGATTCCCAGAGCATTACTCCTTCCTTTAGACCAACAGAAATACAATCATCTTCCTGTTACAGTCATCATCAAAAGGTATTTATTGACTGCTTTTTTATGGCATTTGTTAAGAGCTTACTATGTGCCAGGCACTGTTCTAAGCATTGGGGTAGATACAAAGTAATCAAGTTGGACACAGTCCATGTCCCACCTGGAGCTCGCAGTCTCGATCCCCATTTTACAGATGAGGCAGAGAGAACTGAAGTGACTTGCCCAAGGTCATCCAGTGACAGTGGTGGAGACAGGATTAGAACCCAGGTCCATGCTCTATCCACTACACCACACTGTGCAGGGCAGTGTACTAAGCACTTCGAAGAGTACATACAGAAGAGTTGATAGACAAGTTCCCTGCTCACAACAAGGTTACAGTCTGGAAGGGGGACAGACATTCATCAATCAATCAATCAATCAAGCAATAGTATTTATTGAGTTCTTACTGTGTGCAGAGCACTGTACTAAGTTCTTGGGAGACTCCAACACAGCAGAGTTGGTAGACATATTCCCTGTCTACTACGAGCTTACACTGGGGGGGGGAGGGAGGCAGACATTAATATAAGTAAATAATTTATAATGTATAATCTATAGGTATGCACTTAAGTGCTGTGGGGTTTAGGGTGGGGCAAATATCAAATGTCCAATGGTCACAGATCCAAGTATATAGATGATGCAGAAGGGAGATGGAGCTGGGGAAACAAGACTTAAGTGGGGAAATAATAGTATACAATAATATATAATATATTATTATAGTAATAATTATCCCTAGGAAATCAATGATTCCATTCTTTCTAGGTTCTCCAAGCACTTCCACATCCATGGTCTAATATCTTCTATCCCTGACTGTTAGGTGTTAGTGGTTGGGCTTTGTTCTCTCCCTTTCACAGAAGGAGAAGCTGAGGTCGGTCCCATGGCTAAGCAAAATATCCATAGTGAGAAGCAAGAAGCAGCATGGCCTAACGGAAAGAGCATCAACCTGGAAGTCAGAGGACCAGAGTTCTAATCTGTCTCTACCACTTGTCTGCTGTGTGACCTTGGGCAAGTCATTTCACTTCTTTGTGCCTCAGTTCTCTCATCTGCAAAATGGGGCTCCAATATTTGTTCTTCCTCCTACTTGGACCGTGAGTCCCATGTGGGGCCTGATTATCATGCATCTCCCTCAGTACTTGGAACGTAGTAAATGCTTAATAAATATCACTGCTATTACCCACTCTTATCAAAGAAGTGCTCATTCAATGAGGCCACAAAATAATACCAACATGAAAAACCTCATTTCCTAGAAATCTAAATGGAAGCACTCATGTTAAATAGTGAGCATTTTAATAAGTCCCTGGGAGGATAATTAAAGGGAAGGAGTTGACTTTCACAAAGTTTCAAGTAAGTTGCACATTGGAGAGGAGCAGAAGTCAGAAGAATTAATTGCTCCAAGGACTGCTCCAGTGAAAATCTCTCAGGAGTTGGAGAGAGAGGGGGATTACAACATCGCAGCTTTCTTAGTTTTGAAATCAGTGACAATTGTGAAAGGAAATTTCAGAGACAAAGTCAGTCACATGGATGGCAAACGTTGGCTCTGTATATCAATCAATCACTCATATTTATGGAACATTTACTGTGTGAAGATCACGGTAGTAAGGACGTTGGAGAGTACAACGTGGCTTAGTGGAAAGAGCCCGGCCTTAGGAGTCAGAGGTCATGGATTCCAATTCTGGTTCGGCTACTTGTCAGCTGTGTGACTTTGGGCAAGTCACTTCACTTCCATGTGCCTCAGTTGCCTCATCTGTAAAATGGGGATTAAGACTGTGATCCCCACATGGGACAACCTGATTACCTCATATCTACCCCACTGCTTAGAACAATGTTTGACACATAGTAAGCACTTAAGAAATACCATTGCTATTATTATTATTATTATTATTATTATTACTATTGTTACAATAGAATAGAGTTGGTAGACAAGTTCCCTGCCCACAATGAGCTTACAGTCTAGAGGGGGAGACAGAGCCTAAAGGGGAGAAAGAATACCTTTTAACTACTTTGATACTCAACCCACCTCCAGCCCCACAGTATTTATGTCCATATCCTTATAATCTGCCATTCCCCCTCTCTGTAAGGAATGTCTGGCTTCCCTTTTAGACTTAAAGTTCCTCGTGGGCAGAGGAGATGTCTCCCCAGTCTACTGTATTGTCCCAAGCACTTATTACAGTGTTCTGCTCAAGCAAAGCCTCAGTGGGAAGCAGCATGGTCTAGTGGATAAAACAATATTGGAAGCCAGAGGGCCTGGGTTCTAATCCCAGCTCTGCCACCTGCCAGCTTTGTGACCTTGGATGAGATGCTTAACTTTTTGAATCTCAGTTTATTCAACTGTAAATAGGGATTAAATCCTACTCTATCCTAGCGAGACTGTGAACCCCATGTGGGATAGGGACTATGTCCAACCTGATAACCTGATCTACCCCAGTGCTTAGACAATGTTTGGCACTTAACAAATACGATAATAATCATAATATTAATAATTAAGTAGCCCAAGAGAAGAAAATAAAAAGTGGCATGGCGCATGGAAGGACCTGGGTTCTAGTTCCGGCTCTGCCATTTGTCTGCTGGGTGACCCTGGGGAAGTCACTTTACTTCTCTGTGCCTCAGTCACCTCATCTGTCAAAATGGGGATTAAGACTGAGAGCCCCACATAGGTCATGGACTGTGTCCAACCTGATTAGCTTGTATGTATCCCAGTGCTTAGTACAGTGCCTGGCGCAATACGTGCTAAACAAACACCATTAAGAAATACATAAATAAATAAATAAATTAATTAAATTCCATAACTTCGTTCAGCTGCTCATTCCATTAAGTATCCTCCCTGCCAATGAATGTGTCTATTATACTTTTGTACTGTCCTCCCCCAAGTGCTTAGTGTAGTGTTCTCAACACAGTAAGCACTCAATAAATACAATTTCCTGATTGTCTACATTTAATCCCTCATGCTGCAGCTGGAATTAAAGAGAAACAGCAAGCTCAACTCTCCCCACGTTGGCAACTGAGAGAGGAAACAGTGGTGGGATCAAGGTGCCTTGAGAGACCCCCCTGCCCCAGATGGTTGCTAATTGGGAATGATGATGAATCTTTGACAAACCACATTCTCTTGACGAATGCTGAGCGAAAATGACTTTAATAATAATAATGATCCAATGATAAAAATAGTGGTATTTGTTAAGCACTAATCTTGGCCTCAGCACTGTCTTTAGATTCCTATTCAGGAAGAGATTAGTGGTGGTTTCTGAATCAGCACTGGAGGCTGCTGGTGGTGAGAGGGGAGCTTGAGGGGATGGGGAGGTAGGGAGGGGAATTGGTGTGAAGTGGGTGATACTTATTAAGCGCATACTGAGCGGTAGAGAAGCAGCATGGCTGAGTGGCTAAAGGATGGGCCTGGGAGTCAGAAGGACCTGGGTTCTAATCCTGGCCCCACCACATGTCTGCTGTGTGAGCTTGGGTGAGTCACTTGACTTCTCTGGGCCTCAGTTACCTCATCTGTATAATGGGATTAAGAGTGTTAGTCCCATGTGGGACAGGGACTGTATCTAACCTGATTAACTTTTATCTGCCCCAGCACTTAGAACAATTGCTTGGCACACAGGAAGTGCTTAACAAGTACCGTAATTATTATTATTAAAACTCTATATTAAGCTCTGGAAGAGAATATACTGGTGGAGATCAATCAACCATATTTATTGAGCACTTACTATGTGCAGAATGCTTAGTAAAGTGCTCTGCACATAGAAAGTGCTCAATAAATACCATTGGCAGATTGATCGATTGATTGCAGAGCACTGTACTAAGCACTAAGTACAATATTAAAGAGTTAGTAGACACATCTCCTGCCTACCACGTGCTTACAGTATAGAGGGGGAGACAGACATGAACATAAATACATAAATTAGAGATATATACATAAATGCTGTGGAACTGAGGGTAGGGTGAATAGAGAGTGAAAATCTAAGTGCAAGGGTGGCAAAGAAGGGAGTGGGAGAAGCAGAAATGAGCACTTAATCAGGGAAGGCCTCTTGGAGGAGATTTAACTTTAATAAGGCTTTGAAGGTGGGGAGAGTGATGGTCTGTCAGAAATGAAGAGAGAGGGTGTTCCAGGCCAAAGGCAGGTTGTGGGTGGGAAGCTGGAGGTGAGATAGCAGGGAAAATGTTTCCCAAGCGCTTAGTACAGTACTCTGCACATGGTAAGTGCTCAATAAATACCCGCTGACTGTCTAAAGAATGAGAGAAAAGGAGGCAGAAAACAGAGTCAGGTCCTGCAAACATTAAGCACATCAACACAATGTGGGACAACATTTTTATGTGTCCAATGTGGCTGGGACTGTGGACCCAACATTGACCTTTTCAGCCACACACAAACTCATAAGTGAACTCATCAAGCAGCAATTTGGCCTAGTGGACAGACCCTGGGCCTGGGAGTTAGAAGAACCTGGGTTCTGATCACAGCTCCACCACTTGTCTGCTGTGTGAACTGGGGCAGGTCCCTTCGCTTCTCTGGGCCTCAGTTCCCTCATCTGTAAAATGGAGATTAATTCTGTAAACTCCCATGTAGGACATGGATTGTGTCCAACCTGATTATCTTGTATCATCACCAGTTTTAGTAGTGTCTGGCACATAATAAGCACTTAGCAAATACCATTAAAAAAAGATCATCGTCATCATCCATGGAATTTATTGAGGGCTTACTGCATGCAGAAGACTGTATTAAGTAATATAACTGAGTTGGTAGCCAGGTCCCTGCCCACAGGGACCTTACAATCTAGAGGGGGAGACAGACATGAATAGAAATAATTTATAACAGAATGTCCTTTTTATGGTATTTGTTAAGCACTTACTCTGTGTCAGGCACTGTAGTAGATGTAAGATAGGTTCATTCAATTGCATTTATTAAGCTCTGACTGTGTGCAGAGCACTGTACTAAGCACTTGACACATTCCACATCCCACATGTGGCTCACAGGCTTAATCCCCATTTTACAGTTGAGGTAACTGAGTTATAGAGAAGTGAAGTGACTTGCCCGAGGTCTCAGAGCAGACAAATGGCAGGGCTGGCATTAGAATCCAGGATCTTCTGACTCCCAGGCCCATGCTCTATCCACTAAGCCAGGCTGCTTCCCCTTTTTTATCTTTGCTTTTATACATGGCATGTATCATTATCCATGGCACGTATTAAGCATTTACTATGTGTTTGAAACCCCTCTCAGGGTCGCACCTGGAGACTTTCCAGTACTCTACCGGTCCTGACTAAGGGAGGGAGAGTCAAGCAGAGGTATATCCATTCCATTCCTAGTTTGGGCAGTGGCTAGCAAGTGGAAGGCAATCTGCTACAAGTCAAAACTCACCTGTGCCGGGCAGCAGCAACTTGGGAGAGTCGAGGACAAAGACTCAAGTTGACTGCATGGAAGGAGGTGACGGTAAGCCACTTCCATATTTTTACCAAGAAAACTCTATGGATACACTTCCAGAACGGTTGCAGATTGAGAGAAGGGTGCTCTGGGAGAGGTGTGTCCATGGTGTCACTTTGGGTCGGAAATGACTAGACAGCATGAGACAAGACAAAATGTGTTTGAGAAGTAGTATGACCTAGTAGAAAGAGCCCAGGAACTGGGAGTCAGCCGACCTGATTTCTAATCTCAGCTCTGCCACTTGTCTGGTGTGTCATTTTGGACAAACCCCTTACTTTCTCTGAGCCTCCATATCAAGCTTTTGAAAACCTACAACAAATACGTGTGATGTTTTCACTGCTCATATGGAACTTACACTTTAACTGGAAGGACAAATAGAGAAATATCAACCAGTAATACAAACACACACACATACACAGAGAAAATATGCTTAGAAGAATAATGATTGTCATCTTTGCTAAGTGCTTACTCTGTGCTGAGCACCAAACTAAGCACTGAGGACAAGCAGAACACTATAAGTACTTGGGAGAGTCCAATAATAGACACAATCCCTCCCCTCAAGGAGCTGACAGCCTACTGTGTGCAGAGCACTATACTAAACACTTGGGAGAGTCTCACAGAGTAGTAGGCATAATCCCCTCCCTCTTTCCCCTATATGGATGGGCAGATAGACAAGCACCCCTTGACATTTTTATCATTACTTTTAATTATATATTAAGCCCTCACTATGTGTCGGGCACAGTCCCAAATGCTGGGAGAAGCAGCATGGCTTAGTGGATAAAAGCATGAGCCTGGGAGTCAGAAGGACCTGGGTTCTAATCCCGGCTCTGCAACATATCTGCTGTGTGACCTTGGGTAAGTCACTTCACTTCCTCTGTGTCTCAGTTACCTCATCCCTAAAATGAAGATTAAGAATGTGAGCCCCATTTGGGATAGGGACTGTGTCCAACCTGATTAACTTGTATCTACCCCAGTGCTTAGAACCAGGCTTGGCATATATTGAGCACTTAACAAGTACCATAATTACAATTATTATTATTATTATTAGATTGAGATGCACCCCTGGAGTTTGATTGGTATTAATATCATTATTTTCATGGTATTCGTTAAGTGCTCACTATCAGCTGTGTGACTTAGGGCAAGTAAATTCATTTCTCTGTGCCTCAGTTACCTCATCTGTAAAATGGGGATTAAGATTGTGAGCCCCATGTGGGACAACCTAATTACCTTGTATCTACCCCAGAGCTTAGAACAGTGCTGGGCACAAAATAAGTGCTTAACAAATGCCATCATTTTTATAATTATGCATCCAGCACAGTCTTAAGCACTAGGGCGGATACAAGTTAACTGGGTTGGACACAATCTCCATCCCATGTGGGGCTAACAGTGGGATCCAACGAACACATCTTCTCTGTTCTACCCCCAACCTAACCCCAGGCACCTCCAATGAAGGGAAGACTTACTCTTGGTTGCCGGTTCATCCTGCTGGGCTCCTCTGACAGGTCCCGGATCAAGTAGGTCCTCTTCGTTGTCATCCTGGTGGCTTACGTCCTGACCCTGGTGGGCAATGAAGCCATTATCCTGGTGTCCTGGGTGAATCCCTGGGTCCACCCCTACATGGACTTTTTCTGACCAACTTTTCCTTCCTGGACCTCTGCTTCACCACTTGCTCCATTCCTCAAGCAGCTTGGCCGTGTGAGAAGCAGTGTGGCATAGTGGAAAGGGCACAGGCTTGAGAGTCAGAGGACATGGGTTCTAACCCCAGCTCCTCTACTGTCTGCTGTGTGACCTTGGGCAAGCCACTTAACTCCTCTGTGCCTCAGTTACCTCATCTGTAAAATGGGGATTAAGATGTGACCCCCACATGGGACAACCTAATTACCTTGTATCTACCCTAGCACTTAGAACAGTGCTTGGAATATATTAAATGCTTAACAAATACCATCATCATCATCATCATTCTTAGCTGCTCTTCAACCTGCAGGGTCTGGACAAGACCGTCAGCTACTGGGGCTGCGCCCTGCATCTCTTCCTGTTCCTGATTCTCGGCGGGGTGGACTGAGAGGGGTGGAGGCCATCATGGCATACGATCGCTTTGCCACCGTGTGCCATCTCTTGCATAAACCTGTGCCTTTGCCTGGGCCTGGTGTCCGTGGAGTGGGTGGGTGGACTGGCCAATTCCTAGCTGGTGCCACAAGGTACTGGTGCCATGGAGTGGACCACTGATGCCTGCGCTGATCCGTCTGGTCTGCATGGACACATCCGCTGTTGAGGGGATCATCTTCTTCCTAGCTGTGTGCAAAGTGCTGGCTCTCTGGTCTTCATCCTCATCTCCTATGGCTCCATTGCCCACACAGTGGTGGGCATCGGATCGATCACCGACCGCACTTCTCCTTCCAGTTATAGCCTTATCTCCCTACTACTCTTCCTTTCTAAGCTCCTAGAATGAGTCGTCTACACTCACTGCCTAGAATTCCTTAACTCCAGTTCTCTCCTGGACCCCCTCCAATCTGGCTTCCGTCCCCTCCACTCTACCGAGACTACTGTCTCAAAGGTCACCCATGACCTCCTTCTTGCCAAATCCAATGGCTCCTACTCTATCCTAATCCTCCTTGACCTCTCAGCTGCCTTTGACACTGTAGACCATCCCCTTCTCCTCCACACCTTATCTCACCTTGGCTTCATGGACTCCGTTCTTTCCTGATTCTCCTCTTATCTTTCTGGCTGATCATTCTCGGTCTCCTTCGCAGGTTCCTCCCCCCCACCCCCATTCTCTAACTGTAGGGGTTCCTCAAGGGTCAGTTCTTGGCCCTCTTCTGTTCTCCATCTACACTCACTCCCTTGGTGAACTCATTCGCTCCCACGGCTTCAACTATCATCTCTATGCAGATGACACACAAATCTACATCTCCGCCCCTGTTCTCTCCCCCTCCCTTCAGGCTCTTATCTCCTCCTGCCTCCAGGACGTCTCTACCTGGATGTCTGCCCGCCACCTAAAACTCAGCTTGTCCAAAAATGAGCTCCTTATCTTCCCTCTCAAGCCCTGCCCTCTTCCTGACTTCCCTATCACTGATGATGGGATGACCATCCTTTCCGTCTCTCAAGCCCACAACCTTGGTGTCATCTTTGACTCAGCTCTCTCATTCACCCCACACATCCAATCTGTCACCAAGACCTGCCAGTCTCACCTTTATAATATCACCAAGATCCACCCTTTCCTCTCCACCCAAACAGCTATCTTAGTGGTCCAGGCTCTCATAATATCCCAGCTGGATTGTTGTGTCAGCCTTCTCTCTGATCTCCCTTCCTCCTGTCTTTCCCCGCTCCAGTCTATTCTTCATTCCACTGCCCGGCTCATCTTCCTGCAGACACGCTCTGGGCATGTCACTCTCCTTCTTAAAAACCTCCAGTGGTTGCCAGCAACCTCGGCACGAAACAAAAACTTCTCATTCTAGGCTTCAAGGCTGTCCATAACCTTGCCCCCTCCTACCTCTCCTCCCTTCTCTCTTTCTACTGCCCACCCTGTAGGCTCCGCTACTCTGCCACCCACCTCCTCACCGTCCCCTGTTCTCGCCTATCCCACCAACGACCCCTGGCCCACGTCCTTCCGTTGTCCTGGAATGCCCTCCCTCCTCACCTCCGCCAAACTAACTCTCTTCCCCTCTTCAAAGCACTAATGAGAGTTCACCTCCTCCAAGAGGCCTTCCCAGACTGAGCTTCCCCTTTTCCCTCTGCTCCCTCTGCTGCCTCTCTGCCCCCCCCCTCAGCTAAGCACCCTTCCCCCCCTTCCCTCTGCTGCTCCCCCTCTCCCTTCCCCTCCCCTCAGCACTGTGCTCATCTGCTCATTTGTATATATTTTTATTACCCTATTTATTATGTTAATGAGATGTATATCTCGATTCTATTTATTGCTATTGTTTTTGTCTGTCTCGCCCAATTAGACTGAAAGTCTGTCAATGAGCAGGGACTATCTCTATCTGTTGCCGAATTGTAATAATGTTGGTATTTGTTAAGCGCTTACTATGTGCAGAGCACTGTTCTAAGCGCTAGGGTAGACACAGGGGAATCAGGTTGTCCCACGTGGGGCTCACAGTCTTAATCCCCATTTTACAGATGAGGTAACTGAGGCACCGAGAAGCTAAGTGACTTGCCCAAAGTCACACAGCTGACAAGTGGCCGAGCCGGGATTCGAACCCATGAACTCTGACTCCAAAGCCCGGGCTCTTTCCACTGAGCCACGCTGCTTCTCTGAGCCACGCTGCTTCTCTGTACATTCCAAGCGCTTAGTACAGTGCTCTGCACATAGTAAGCGCTCAATAAATACTATTGAATGAATGAATGAATGAATGAACGAAAGGCAGCCCACACCGGCGGGGCCCACCTGACAGTGGTGTCCCTCTTTTACGGCAAGTCATTTACATCTACATGCAGCCCAGCCATGGCAGATTTCAGGAGCGGAACAAGTTCCTGATGGTCTTCTACAACATCGTGATTCTTCTCCTCGACTACACCCTGAAGAACAAAGAGGTGAAAGGGACCCTGAGGAACCTCCTCACCTTAGAATAGGACTTGAGGAAGAACTGATCCCAGCTTGGGAATGCTCTAGATATTAATGAATAATAATGATTGTTAAGCACTTAAGCATATTTGTTAAACAGTGCCAGGCACTGTTCTAAGCGCTGGGGTAGATATGAGGTAGTTGGATTGGACACAGACCCTGTCCCACATAGGGCTCACAAGTCTTAATCCCCATTTTCCAGATGAGGGAACTAAGGTAGAGAAAAGTGAAGTGACTTGCTCAATGTCACACGGCAGACAAGTGGTGGGGCCAGGATTAAAACCCAGGTCCTTCTGACTCCCAGGCCTAGGCTCTATCCACTAGGCCACACTGTTTCTGGAACTTGAGCTCCTTGTGGGCAGCAAAGGTTTCGGCCCACTCTGGTGTGTTAGCTCTCCTAAGCGCTTAGTACAGTGCTTTGCGCATAGGCTCTAGTCTGCAGACAGTCTAAACTGTCTAGATTGCACACAGTCTCTAGACCGAAAGTTTATTGCGGGCAGGGAATGTGTCAGTTTAGTGTTATTTTGTACTCTCCCGAGTGCTTAGTACAGCACTTTGCACATGGTAAATGCTCAATAAATCTGACTGAATTAAATACGAATGAACAAATGGCAAGCACTCAATTCATACCATGGATTTATTGGCTAATTCCTCTAGACTGTAAATTCTCTGTGGGCAGGGATTTTGTCTACCAACTTTTTTTGTTCATTCATTCAATCGTACTTGGGAAAACACAATATAATAACAAACAGACACAGCTTTATTGTATTGTTCTCTCCCAAGTACTTAATACAGTGCTCTGCACACAGTAAGCACTCAATATATGCCATTGATTGATTGATGAATTGAGAATGGAGTAGCCTCAATTGCCTGGAAGCTGAGAGGCTACTGAGGAGAACACACCCATTTCATTAATTCATTTATTCACTCAATCTTACTTATTTAGCACTTACTGTGTGCAGAGCACTGTACTAAGCACTTGGAAAGTACAATTCAGCAACACAGACAGACGATCCCTGCCCACACGGGCTCACAGTCTAGAAGGGTGGAGACAGCAACCTCTTCTCTATCTTGGTGCTCCCAATACCAACATCTCTTTTAAGTGATAATCGCGGTACTTGTTAAACACAATGTGCCAAGCACTGTTCTAAGCACTTGGGTAGATTCAAGGTAATCAGGTCAGACAAAGTCTCTGTCCCACTGTCTTAATCCCCATTTTACAGATGAGATCACTGAGGCACAGAGAAGTGAAGGGACTTGCCCAAAGTCACACAGCAGACATGTGGCAGAGCCGGGATTGGAACGGGTGGATTTTAGTGATGTTGTGAAGGTGGGACTGACAGGATTTAGTGATAGATTGAATATGTGGATCGAATGAGAGAGAGGAGTCAAGGATAATGCCAAGGTTATGGGCTCATGAGACAGGAAGGATGGTGGTGCCATCTACAGTGATGGGAAAATAATGAGGAGGACAAGATTTGGGTGAGAAGATAAGGAGTTCTGTTTGGGACATTTTAAGGTTGGGGTGATGGGAGGACATCCAAGTAGAGGTGTTTTGAAGGCAAGAGGAAATATGAGACTGCAAAGAGGGAGGGAGATAAGGCCTAGAGACGTAGACTTGGGTATCATCTGTATAGAGGGGATAGTTGAAGCCTTGGGAGTGAATAAATTCTCCAAGGGAGTGGATGAAGATGGAGAATAGAAGGGGACCCAGAACTGAACCTTGAGGGACCCCAACGTTAGGGGGTGGGAGGCAGAGGAGGAGCCCACGAAGGAGACTGAGAATGAATGGCCAGAGAGATGAGGAGAACTAGAAAAGGACAGTGTCAGTGAAGCCAAGTTAGGATGACCTTTCCAGGAGAAAGGGATGGTCCACAGTGTCAAAAACAGTTGAGAGGTCAAGGAGGATTAGGATGGAGTAGAGGCCACTGGATTTGGCAAGAAGGACATCATCGGTCACCTATGAGAGGGTGGGTTCTGTGGAGTGAAGGGGTTGGAAGCCAGATTGGAGGGGGCGAAGGAGAGAATTGGAGGAGAGGAATTTGAGAAGTGGGTGTAGACAACTAGTTCAAGGAGTGTTGGAAGGAATGGTAGGAGGGATTTGGGATAACTTCATCAGTGACATCATCAGTCAACCAATGGTATTTATTGATCACCTTGGGTGTTCATCTCATCCAGATACTTTCTTCCAGGTAGTGTCCACAATCTACCTAGTCATATCCCCAACCCCACAGCATTTATGTACATAGATTTGAATTTTATTGCATAGATTATTTATTTATTCCTATTAATATCTGTTTCCCCATCTTGTGTGGGGCAGGGAATGTTTCTGCTAAATTTGTTGTACTGTGCTCTACCAAGCATATAGTACAGTGCTCTGAACATAGTAAGCACCCAATAAATTTGATGGATTGATCGTATGAGGCCACCGATGGATGGACCACACTTCCCATCAGCAAATTCTAACCTTCTGCTTTCATTTTTCAACTATTTCTTCATTACTGAGAGGCAGCAGTGTTGATAAACCTCAATCACCATCTTGTTATCCAAGACTTTTAATTTACACGGGAAGCAGAATAAAACTAATAATAATAGCATTTGGTAAACGCTTACTCTGTGCCAAGCACCGTATTAGGAACTGGAGTAGATACAAAATAATCAGGTCCCACAGGGAGTTCACACTCTAAGTAGGCAGGAGAACAGGTATAGCATTTCCATTTTTCAGATGAGGGAACTGAGTCACAGAGAACCGAAGTGACTTGCATAAGATTAAGCAGAAGACAAGTGGTAGAGCCAGGAACAGAATTCAGTCCGCTGACTCCCAGGCCACTAGGCCACACCGGTTCTGTGGACTGCAGTTGAAACTAGTTCTGGAGATTGATAGTTTTTGGGTCAGCTGGATTCACTCATTCATTCATTCAATCGTATTTATTGAGCACTGACTGTGTACAGAACACTGAACTAAGTGCTTGGGAGAGTACAATATAACATTAAAAAGATACATTCCCTGTCCACAACGAACTTACAGTCTAGAGGGTGTGAAGAGTTTACAGAGACAGGCCTGAGGATAGGTATGGAGGTTCAGAAGAAGACAGGAGAAATAAAGGAGCACAGATCAGGATGTTTTCAGAGTTTATTAGAGCAACCTTGTTTGTGCAGCCTGGTTTCAATGGAAGAAATCTGGAAAACTAAGTAAAGATAAGTTTCAGCCTAAATCCATCTCAAAACTGTTAATCAGGCCAGTCAATCATTGGTATCTACTGAGCACTTACTATGTGCAGAGGACTGTACTAAGCATTTCAAGAGAAGCAGTGTGGCTCAGTGGAAAGAGCATGGGCTTTGGAGTCAGAGGTCATGAGTTTGAATTCCAGCTCTGCCACTTGTCAGCTGTGTGACTGTGGGCAAGTCACTTAACTTCTCTGTGCCTCAGTTCCCTCATCTGTAAAATGGGGATGAAGACTGTGAGCCCCACGTGGGACAACCTGATTCCCCTGTGTCTACCCCAGTGCTTAGAACAGTGCTCTGCCCATAGTAAGTGCTTAACAAATACCAACATTATTAACATTATTCACTTGTCAGACCCATTCTAGGGGTCTAGATAGTCTCAGGATGGAGGCAGAGAGGGGATAAATCTTAATTTAAATGTGTTTGACTCTTTATAAGGCTGCATATAAGGCTCCTTCTAGACTGTAAGCTCGTTATGGGCAGGGAACATGCCTGCTAATTTTGTTGTAGTGTACTCTCCCAAGCGCTTAGTACAGAGCTTTGCACACAGTCAGTGCTCAATAAATGCCATTGATTGATTGATTGATTGATTGATCTGTACTAATAATAATGTAAAATTCCTTTACTTGCTATAGATTGCAAACAGCAATGCTGTAAACTATCGCTAAAGTAACTCAAAGCATAACGTAAGAATATTAAATGAGGAGTTTAGTACGGTGCAAGCAGTAAGCACTCAATAAAATACCAATGATTGACTGATTGATAAGGCTCTGAACCCAGTCAACCCCTTGTTGACTTCCCGTCTTGTCAAACCTCAAATCACAGTTTCATGGCATGTAGCAAGTGCTATCAAACACCAACTAAAAAAAATTGAGGACTTTATATCAACCAAGATGTTTCCCTGTTCTGCTTCCCCTGGCTCCAGATCCTGTCTCAACCTATCTTCATTTTCCTAGCTAAATCAAGGAAAACTGAGCCACAGAGAAATGGAATGAATCTTCAGGGATTCATTCCCACTTAGACAGTGAGTCCATGTGGGACAGGGATTGGGTCTGACCTGGTTATCTTGTGTCTACCCCAGCACTTAGAACAGTGCTTGTCTCCTAGTAAGAGCTTAAAAAATTGATGATGATGATGTTGATACTGGAGGAGAGAAGAAAGACTTGAAGGTTTTGAATTCTCAGACTCTAAAGTTGTTGTAGACAGGAAATGTGCCTATAAATTCTGTTATATTGTCTTATTATACTGTCCAAAGTGTTTAGTACAATGTTCTGCTCACAGTAAGTGCTCAATAAATATAACTGTTTGATGGAGTGATACAGTTCCCTGCATGCAGTAAGCACTTTAAATCTCTAAATAACATTAATTGATGGATCGATATAGTGCTTTGCACTCATTAAATACTACTTATCAATCGATTAAAGTCCACCATTCTTTGATGAGACCACTGATGAGTAGATTGTAATGTGTCTGTTTATTGTTGTATTGTACTCTCCCAAGCACTTAGTACAGAGCTCTGCACACAGTAAGTGCTCAATAAATACGATTGAATGTGTCCTCCAACTCCAGTGACCCAGAGAAGGCTCCAAGAGGATTCAGATATTTGACACTGTTGTCTACAGGGGTTCTTCCTCTAGGCGCAAAATTCTCGGAAGAGCTTCCTCATGGCCCCGGTGACCTCCTTATTCCGGAGACTGTAGATGAGAGGGTTCAGCATGGGAGTGAGGACCGTATAGAACACCGCCAGGATGTTATCCTCCCCTGGGGAATGCTGGGAGCTAGGCCGGATGTACATCAACATGGCCGCCCCATAGTACAGGTGGACCACGAGGAGGTGGGAGGAGCAGGTGATGGCCACCTTCCTCCAACCTCCCGTCGAAGGCATCTGCAGGATGGCGAGCAGGATGTGGGCGTAGGAGGCCAGGATCAGCAAGAAAGGGATGAGGATCACGATGCTGCTGATGACAAAGACAGCCGGCTCGTAGACAGACAAGTCAACACAGGCCAGCTTGAGCAAGGCTGGAGGTTCGCAGAGGAAGTGGTGGACTTTCCGGGGTCTGCAGTAAGGCAAACACGTGGTGAGGATGGTATTAAAGAGAGAAACCAAGGCAGCCCCCATGCACGCCTCGACTCCCAGCCTCTGGCACTTGTCCTGGGGCATCAGGAGAGGGTAGCGGAGAGGGTGGCAGACAGCAATGTAGCGGTCGTAGGACATGAAACCCAGGAGGAGTCCTTCGCCTCCCCCAAGGGTCATCACGAGGAACATCTGGATCCCACAGCCCACAGGGGTGATCATACTGGTGTTCAGGAGGTAGTCGATGAGCACCTTGGGAACCACAACCGAGGTGAGGAGCAGGTCCATGAGGGAGAGCTGGCTGAGGAAGAAGTACATGGGGGTGTGGAGGCGGGAGTCCATCCAGATGAGAAAGATCATGAGGCTGTTGCCAGCCAGGGCCAGCAGATAAACTATCGAGAGGGTGGAGACAAGCAGGCTGGGATAAGACAGGTGGGCAAACAGACCAACTAGGAAGAACTCGGTCCCTGAAGATTCATTCCACTTCTTCATTGCTCCAGTTTTCCTTGATTCAGCTAGGAAAATGAGGACAGATTGAGAAGGAACCTGGACCCCAGTTTTCCTTGATTCAGCTAGGAAAATGAGGACACATTGAGAAGGAACCTGGACCCTCCAGACTGGAAGCTCATTGTGGTTAGGGCAGGTGACTTCCCACGCAGTTGTATTAGACCCTCCCAAGTGCTCAGTACAATGCTCTGCACACAGTAAGTGCTCAATGAATACCATTGATTGACCCAAGAGAGGCAGAAAGGTGCAAACATCTTAATTAGCATAATATTCTCCAAATTGAAAATAATCATAAATGTGACATTTGTTAGTGCTTACTATGTGCTTTTATTTATTTTGATTATTTTGGACACATAATCAGGAGGAAAAGTCCAGGGAAAACATGGAAGAGGCAGACCAACCAGCTAGATGGATAGAAATCATAACAATGATAACATAAGAACCTTTATCAAGGTTATGGATTATGGCAGAAGAAAGGACGTTCTGGAGAAAACATATCCAAATAGTTGCAGTGAGTCAGAAACAACTCGATGGCACTTAATAATATTAAAAAAAACTATGTGCCAAGCACTGTACTAAGCACTGGGGTAGATAAAAGATCATCAGTTTCCAGAGCGGGCTCACAGCCTAAGTAGGAGGGAGCACAGGTATTATATCCCCATTTGGCAGATGAGATAACTGAGGCACAGAGAAGTGAAGTGACTTGCCTAAGGTCACACAGCAGGTAAGTGGTAGAGGCTGGATTAGAACCTGGGTGCTCTGACTCCCAGGCCTGTGCTCTTTCCTCTAGGCAACACTGCATTTACTGATGTCTGCTAATAATCATGATGATGATAATAATAAAAATAATTGTGACATTTGTTAAATGCTTACTATGTGCCAAACACTATTCTAAGCACTGGGGTAGATACAAGGTAATTAGGATGGACACAGTCTCTGTCCCATATGGGGCTCATTGTCTCAATCCCCATTTTACAGATGAGGTAACCGAAGTAAATGGAGCGACTTGCCCAAGGTCACCCAGCAGACATAAAGAAGCAGTGTGGTTCAGTGGAAAGAGCATGGGCTTGGGAATCAGATGTCTTGGGTTCTAATCCCGGCTCCACCACTTATCAGCAGTGTGACTTTGGGCAAGTCACTTAACTTCTCTGTGCCTCACTTGCCTCATCTGGAAAATAGGGAAAATGTGAGCCCTATGTGGGACAACCTGTTTACCTTGTATCTACCCAGCGCTTAGAACAGTGCTTGGCACATAGTAAGTGCTTAACAAATACTAAAATTATTATTATTGTTATTATGTGGCAGATCCTGGATTAGAACCCACATCCTCTGACTCCCAGGCCAGTACTCTTTCCACTAGACCGTGTTGCTTCCCTTTGTGCATCTACTGTGTTAGTTGCAAGATAATTAGTTAAGACACTATTCATGTCCCACAAAGCTTGGGGTGGAGGTGCGGGGTACAATCTTATCCCCATTTTACAGGTCTGGAAATGGAGGAATGGAAAGGTGACTTGTCAAAATTCAAAGAGCAGAATAATGCCCATTTTGACTTGCACCCTGAATTTCCTGACTCCCAGTTCTGTACATAGCTCAAGCTAAGGTGCTATTTCGGCAAAAGATCCTTCACCCACCTCTGTGAGTTTGAATCTCCTTTACATGCACCATCTAGACTGTAAGCTGGTTGTGGGCAGGAAATGTGTCTGTTATATTGTTATGTTGCACTCTCCCAAGTGCTTAGTGCAATGCTCTGCACACAGTGAGTGCTCAATAAATACAATTGACTGACTGATTGCTCATTCCACTAGGCCACACTCCCTGCTATCTTTGATGCTGCAATATTGTGTGATTTTGCATCACTGCCTCAGTCTCAATTTTCCTCCCTCTCCTGATGGTAAAACGGGGGTCATATTGACTCATCCATCAATATGAGTGAGCATAGGCTACGTTAAATGTGCTCAATTCTCCCCTATTTGGGGGCATGAATATTTTCCTTTTTCTAGGGTGATATGCTCCTAATCTCCATGCTACCCATTCCATGGAAAGCCCTTTTTGATATATTGCTGGGCTCCTGATGCAGGTTAAGAATTCCCAATTAAAGCATTTTTTTGTGGTATTTGTTCAGCCCTTACTTTGTGCCAGGCACTGTTCTAAGTACTGGGGTAGGTACAAGATAATCAGGTTGGACACAGTCCATGTCCCACATGGGGCTCACAGTCTCAATCCCCATTGTACAGATGAGGGAACTGAGGTCCAGAGAAGTGAAGTGACTTGCCCAAGGTCACCCAGCAGACAAGTGATAGAGCCGGGATTAGAATCCAGGTCCTCTGACTCCCTGGCCTGGGTTCTGTCCACTAGGCTGGGCTGAATCCCATGGCATTATCACATTAATGATTTCTTGGGTGAGAAGAAAGGAATCATTGCTTCTGAGTCCATCCCGTTGCTCCTATCAACTCCGGTGAGGATCTGTACTATACTTACAGAGCTCTGAGATTCCCCAGCCCAGATAAATTCTTCCAAATCCCCAGGCTGGAAAATTCTTCACATCTTATCCAAATGCAAAATTCTGCATGGAGATGCAGAATAGTGTGCACACTGATTGTTGCACTGCTTAGCACTTTGATTACTCATTAATGTCTCCTCCTCTAAATCGTAAGCTCATTGTGGGCAGGAAATGCATCTGCCAACTCTACTGAATTGTACTCTAGTAAGTGCTCAGTGCAGGGCTCTGCACACAGGAAGAGCTCAATAAATATGATAGATTGATTGATTATATTGCCCTTAAAGCACTCAATTAGCTCTCTTCCCCCTATTTATCCTCGCTATTATCCCCCTACACCCCAGCTCACATGCATCAATCCTGTAACCCAGTCACTCTACCACCTTCTCATCTCTCGCGTTACTGACCTCTTGCTCACACCCACTGCCGTGCCTGGAAATCCGACACCCCTCACAGCTGGATGGCTACTCTTATCCCACTTCAAAACCCCGCTAAAGTCAGATCTCCTCCAGGAAGCTTTCCCTGAATGTATATCTCCTCACCATGTTTTCTCCCCACTGCCACTTTAACCATTCTGTATCACCTGAGCAGGTTGATTATACTCATTCCCTTCCACCGAGGATTTATTTATATGCCCCTTTATACTCTACTGTGTCTCCCTACCTGCAATTCATTTTCATGTCTCCCGCCAATCAATCAGTCAATGGTATTTATTGAAGGCTTACCGTGTGCAGAGCAGTGTACTAAGTACTTGGGAGATTACAATATAACAGAATTGGTAGATTGTTTCCTGGCCCACAGTGAGTCCAGAGGTTCACTAGGTTGCAAGCTCTCGGCAGGCAGGTATCTTACCTGCCAATATTACTAGACTCTCCCAAGCTTTTAGTACCATGCTCTGCCAAGAGTAAACACTCAATAAATAGTATGGATTGACTGATCGATTACACTATTGCTTTCCTTCCAAACTCCAGCCTCTCCTGTTACAATAATAACAACTCGTCATTCTTTTTCTGTCATTATGCAACAAGTTGGGAAATTCACTTCAAGGTCTGGCCCATCTAATTCCTACTGCATTTTAAGTCCTTTCTTTAACATCCCACCCGTCCATCCAAAACCTCTACCTGTATGCAAAAATCCTACCTCCTTATTCCCTCTTGCTGATAGATGGTAAACTAAAAGTGCAGATGCAGGAAGATTTGGTAAGAAGCACTCTAGTTGGGCCCCCCGCTCTCCCTTCTTCAGAAATGTGAGGCTCCACGCTGAAATGGAAGGCAGTATTCCACAAAACAAGCTTGGTTAATGGGTAATCAAGCACATACCTTGGACAGCAATTAAGCTGGACTTGGATCTGGACAGAGGCAGACACTGCTGGGGGATTGGAAATATTTCCGCTGAAGAGCTATAAATTCTCTCTCTTCCACTCTTCTGGGACTCCAGCCGCTGAATACCAATTAAAGCAAAGAGGAGATTAGAACTTAACATTCTTCACACAATCAATTTCTCTCCTATTCACCTGAAAGGCTGAGTTTGTTCTTAGCACTATCTGGTCTACTGGGGAGAGTTTAGATAGTTAGCCCAAAATACTAAAGCAATTTAAAATCTTGTTTGGAAGATAAAGATGATCATGGATAAATTCCCCACTCTAATTACTCTTTTTTTTTCTCCCCTTCAGGGAACTATGAAGTTCACTGTTTCCTGAAGAAAATAAACAGAATTCTCCCCAAGAGAACCAAGAGGTCACCATTCAGACAATGGCTCTAAATTTCACGAACCCAGAGTCAGATAGACACATCTCATAAATTCAGAGGGTTTTGGATTCCTTATTATGAATTTTTTTGAGAAGAGCGCCTTAGTTTTTATTCTTGCATTTTAAGTACTCCATTGTCTGGACCCTGCCTAGAATCTACTGACCTTCTTTTGGTTCCTCATCCACACATGAGTTGTATCGATTGGGTGCTTACTGTGTGAAGAGCACTGCACTCAGCCTTCGGGAGAGTACATGTAACAGAGTTGGTAGACACAATCGCTGCCCACAGGGTTATAGTCCATCAATCAATAGTTTTTAGAGAGCATTTACTTTGTGCAGTGCACAGTATGAAGCACTTGAGAGAATACAATTAATTTAGTTAACAAGGTCCCTGACTTAAAGAAGTTTATAATTTAGGAGGTAAAACAGAAACAGCAACATTGTCTGTGGATCCCTTTTGGTACATAGCCTGGTTCAACAGTTCCATTTATTGTTTTCATCCCAGCACTTTGTACAGGACTCAGCACAAAGTAATTGCTCAATAAATGTCCTTACAGACGGACCTCAACTTGAGATTTTGTTTTTGTTGTTTGCTTGTTTCATTTGTATTTGTTAAGCACTTACTATGTGCCAGACACCATACTAAATGTTGGGGTAAATACAAGACAACACGTCATACCCATTGTTCTACAAAAATGTTCAGGCCGTACTCCCCTCTACTCCAGAACCTCTAGTGCTTGCCCAAAAGAGGAAACCTTACCTTGCTTCAGGAACCAGTTCCCCTTTCAGAACATGGGTCCTATGGCAAAAATCGGTTTTGACATGTTTCAAATTCAGGCACAGTTTTCAGGGATTTTATAAATCCAAGGACTGCCTCTACCACTATTACTACTATTACTAATAATTCCAAGCACTTAGTACAGTGCTCTGCACATTCCCTGCCCACAATAAGCTTACAGTCTAGAGAGGAGCTTACAGCCTAGAGCTCTCCCATTAAGTCCCAGTGAGCAGTGCTGTCTACTAGAAAGAGCCTAGGCCTAGGAGTCAAATGACCTGGGTTCTAATTCTGGCTCTACACTTGCCTTGACCTTGAGCATGTCACTGAACATCTCTGTGCCTCAGTTTGCTCAACTATAAAATAGGGATTTTTTTCTTCCTATTCTCCCTCCTACTTCGATTGTGAGCCTGATGATCGTGAATCCACTCCAGTGCTTAGAGTGGTATTTGGCAAGTAGATTAAAAATATGATGATGATGATGATAAGGATTATCATTATCAAGAGCAAAGAAGGGATTCAGGGTATCATTGGAGAAGACATGCACTTTGATACTCACCTCAGTCCCACAGCACATATGTCCATATCCTTATAATCTACTATTTCCCCTTTCAGTAATTGATTTTAATTCCTGTCTCCCCCTGTAGACTGAAAATACTACTACTACTAATAATAATTATATTTGTTAAGAGCTTTGTGCCAGACACTGCACTAAGTGCTGGAGTGGAGACAAGCAAATCGGGTTGGACACATTCCTTGTCCCATATGGGACTCACAGTCTCAATTCCCATTTTACAGATGAGGTAACTGAGGCACAGAGAAGTGAAGCAAGGCCACATAGCAGACGAGTGGCGGAGCAGGGATTAAAACCCATGACCTTCTGACTCCCAGGCCCGTGTTCTATCCACTACACCATGCTGCTTCCTATAATGGTCTTTTGTTAAGCGCTTACTATGTGCCAGGCACTGAACTAAGCACTGGGGCGGACACAAGCATATTGGGTCTCACAGTCTTAATCCCGATTTTACTGATGAGGAAACTGAGGCACAGAGAAGTTAAGTGACTTGCCCAAGGCCACATAGTAGACAAGTTGCAGAGCCGGGATTAGAACCCATGACCTGCTGATTTCCAGGCTTTTGCTCTAGCCACTACATCATGCTGCTTATATGATTGAATGAATAATTAACTAAAGAACAGGAGGCGGGGAGAAGGGACCTGCCTGAAATAATTCGATTTCAGCCAGCTCTGGTGGAAGGAAATTGGGAAAGAAGACCTCTAGAGGATTTTAAGAATTCTGAGGTGCTGTGATTCTTGGAGCTTCCCTCGCCGGAGGCCCCACTTGCCATGTGGCCACTCCCCTCCTACCTGACCTAGCTGTTCTGATGTCACAGGGTCAGATATAAGAAGCGTTCTGCTCACCGAGCCCATGACACAATGGGATGTGGATGATCATATGCAGGTAAGGTTGGTGAGGGCTTGGGGGTCATCACTTCTTCCTGACTTTCTTTCCCACTCCCAAATAATACTGGTTTGTTGCCAGCAGAGAGCTGAGTGCTGTGCTGGGTGTTTGGAAGAGTGAAAGGTGGCCATAAAGGCAGACAGAGTTAGGACCTGTAGTTGCCAGGGAAAGAACCAGGAAAAGAGAAAATTAAATGGTGAAAGCTAGCCAGAGGAGATGGGATTTCAGAAAAAAAACTTTTGAAATGGGGAGAGGTGAATTCCAGTGGATATGAAGAGGCCGGGAATGTCTCAGATGTGATTGTATTGTATCCACCCCATCTATCTACGCACATCAAAGCTAACAAATGTTGTAGCTATTCATATTATTGAGAGAGCACCAGGGACGAGGACTGACTTAGACAAGAGGGAGGAGGCAGGGGAGTCGAGCTCAAGACACTGTGATAAATAATTTTAGCCATTCTCCTGTCAATCGTGGGTGAGTTGGAAACTCTTTTTCTAAAGCTTTTAATGCTTAGGGGGAACAGTACTAGGGGACTGCTCTCAGTAACAGGCTGTTTAAAGAAGGATGCCATAATTCTATGGAGAATGCCAAGAAGATCAGCCAAAATCAGTAGACAGAAGATGGAGGGGTTCTATGAGGAAAGTTTCAGAATTTGGGATTATTTAGAGACAAGACTGCTGACTGATGTCATATCTGTCTTTTCCCCCCATGCGGAGTGTATTGCTTCGCACATATTGGGTGCTTAATAAATACTATTCCTCCTTTTCTACACTGAAAAAGAACTGTCATGAAGACAGCCTGGACCATCTGAAATAAAAATAAAAAAAAAGAAAGTCTCCTCTGTTGTATCTAGAAGAATTTGGGAGTGACATCAGAAAGAACATCCTGACTGTGGCTCAGGTTAGGAGGGGGTTTCATATAGTCTCTGTCCCAGGGTACATTTAAAAACAGGATTAGGTTCTGCCTGGTTTAGAAGACTGAACTGCCTGGGTACCTTGAGCCCTTACCACCTCTAAAAATAATAGGATCAATCAATTAATCAATCCATGGTACTTATTGAGCACTTACGTTGTGTAGAGCACTGTACTAAGCACTTGGGAGGGTACAATACAGCAGAGTTAGTAGAAATGTTCCCTAACCATAATGACCTTACAGTCTAGAGGGGGAGACAGACATTAATATCAATAACTATTTTATGATATATAATTTAAAGATATGTACATAAATGCTGTGGGGTTGAGGGTGGATGAATATCAGATGTCCAAAGGTCACAGATCCAAGTGCAAAGGAGATGTCGAAGAGAGAGCAAGCTGAGGAAAAGAGGGCTTAAATGGGGAATGCCTCTTGAAGGAGATGTGATCTAATTGTGGTATTAAGTGCTTACTATGTGCTAAACAGTGTGTTAACTTCTGAGATAGACAGAGTTCAGTTAGCTCAGACACATTCTCTATTCCACACAACCCACAGTCTAAATGGGAGGGAGTACTTAGAAATTGAACTCCATAAGGAACAGGAACTTTCCAATTTGATTGTCTTGTATCTATCCCAGCGCTTAATACAGTGTCTGGCACATTCTACTACATTACATTAATACATTCTACTAAGTTACATTAAAAAACAACAACAATAACAAAAAACGGGCATTTAATCTCCATTTTTCAAAGGATGAAACTGGGGCACAGAGAAGTTAAGTGCTTTGACAGAAGGTCACAAAGCAGGCAGGTGGCAGAACCAGGATTAGAACCCAGGTTTTCCAACTCCCATTCCTGTGTGCTTTCCACTAGGCCACGCTGCTTTCATGAATAAGATCCACGGAAGGAAGGAGGAGGTATTGAGTCGGCAAAGTGAATGGGCAGTGAGGTAAAGTTCAATCCCCAAACGCCTGTCTCCCTGCCTAGTGTTCATGAGAGAACAATGAAAGAAGAGGTGGATCTAGGTTTTAATTCTGGCTCCACAACTTATCTGTGGATGAATTTGGGCAAGTCAATAAACTTCTCTGTGCTTGGGGTCTAATTCTGGTTCCACCGCTTGTCTTCTGTGTGACCTTAGGCAAGCCACTTAATTTCTCTGTGCCTGCTACTTCATCTGTAAAATGGGGATTGAGACAGTGAGTCCCATGTGGAACAGAGACTGTGTTGAGCCCGTGGTTGGGCAGGGATTGTCTCTATCTGTTGCTGAACTGTACGTTCCAAGTGCTTAGTACAGTGCTCTGCACAGAGTAAGTGCTCAATAAATACGATTGAATGAATTAGCTTGTATCTACCCAGCGCTTAGTACAGTGCCTGGCACATAATAAGCACTTAACAAATACCATTAAAAAAAGTGAAGCAAACCATTGAGAAGGCTCAATATTTTCTTGGAAATTAGGTTGGTCAATTTCTCTCTGTGCAAAGAGATAGAAACTGTGCAGTGATGTGCTTGATGGGAAGTAATTTGGTCTAATGAAAAGAGCAGAGCACTGGGCATCAGGATTCCTGGGTTTTCACTACAACACTGCTTCCAACACTTTGCCTGCTGTGTAGTCTTGGGCAACTTATTTAACTCCTCTATGCCTCAGTTTCCTCTTCTATAAAAATAAACATAAGATACGTGTTCTCAATGAATCAATCAATGATATTTATTGAGTGCTTACTATGTACAGAGAACTGAACAGAGTACAATATAACAGAGTTGGTAGACACGTTCCCTGCCCACAATGAGCTTACAGTCTAGAGGGGGAGACAAACATTAATATAAATAAATAATGGAAATGTACATAAGTGCTGTGGGTCTGAGGGAGGGGTGAATAAAGGGTGCAAATCCAAGTGAGAGGCTGATGCAGAAGGGAGTGGGAGAAGAGGAGATGAGGGCTTAATCAGGGAAGGCCTTCTGGAGGAGGTGTAATTCAGTAAGGCTTTGAAGGTGGGGAAAGTGATCATCTGTCAGATATGAAGTGGGAAGGTGTTCCAGGTCGAGGCAGGACATAGGCGAGAAGTTTAAAGTTAGATAGACGAGATCGAGGTACAGTGAGTAGGTTGGCATGAGAGGAGTGAAATATGTGGGCTGGGTTGTAGTGGGAAAGCAACGAGGTAAGGGTGGAAGGGCCAGGATGATTGAATGCTTTAAATTCAATGGTGAGGAGTTAACTCTTTGATGTGGAGGTGGCTGGGCAACCACTGGAGGTTCTTGAGGAGGGAGGAAACATGGACCGAACGTTTTTGTAGAAATATTATCAGAGGAGCAGAGTGAAGTATGGACTGGAGTGGGGAGAGACAAGAGGAAGGGAAGTTAGCAAGAAAACCCTTTAGATTGTAAGCTCCTTGTGGGCAGGGAATGTGTCTACCACCTCTGTTATATTGTACTCTCCCAAGTGCTTAGTACAATGCTCTGGACACAGTAAGCCCTCAGTAAATACCATTGACTGATTACGAAGTACTTAGACTGTGATCCTCATGTGTAACTTGATTATTCATTCATTCATTCAATAGTATTTATTGAGCACTTACTATGTGCAGAGCACTGTACTAAGCGATTGGAATGTACAGTTTGGCAACAGATAGAGACAATCCCTGCCCATTGACGGGCTTGCAGTCTAATCAGGGGAGACAGAGAGAAAAAAAAACAATAGCAATAAATAGAATCAAGGGGATGTACACCTCATTAACAAAATAAATAGGGTGATAAAGATATATACAAACGAGCAAATGAGCACCTTGTTGAGGGGAGGGGAAGGGAGAGGGAGAGGAGCAGAGGGAAAGGGGGGAAAGGTGGCTTAGCAGAGGGGAGGTGAAGGGGGGGCAGAGAGGCAGCAGAGGAAGCAGAGGGAAAAAGAGAAGCTCAGTCTGGGAAGGCCTCTTGGAGGAGGTGAGCTCTCAGTATGGCTTTGAAGAGGGGAAGAGAGTTAGTTTGGCAGAGGTGAGGGGGGAGGGCATTCCAGGACAGCGGAAGGACGAGGGCCAGAGGTCAATGGCAGGATAGGCAAGAACGGGGGACGGTGAGGAGGTGAGAGGCAGAGGAGTGGAGCGTGCGTGGTGGGCAGTAGAAAGAGAGAAGGGAGGAGAGGTAGGAGGGGGCAAGGTGATGGAGAGCCTTGAAGCCCAGAGTGAGAAGGTTTTGTTTTGTGCGGAAGTTGATAGGCAACCACTGGAGGATTTTAAGGAGGGGAATGACATGCCCAGAGCGTTTCTGCAGGAAGATGATCCGGGCAGCGGAATGAAGAATAGACTGGAGCAGGGAGAGACAGGAGGAAGGGACATCAGAGAGAAGGCTGACACAATAATCCAGCTGGGATATGTTGAGAGCCTGTACCAGTAAGATAGCCGTTTGGATGGAGCGGAAAGGGCGGAACTTGGCGATATTGTAAAGGTGAGACCAGCAGGCCTTGGTGACGGATTGGATGTGTGGGGTGAATGAGAGAGCTGAGTCAAAGATGACACCAAGGTTGTGGGCTTGAGAGACGGGAAGGATGGTCATACCATCCACAGTGACAGGGAAGTCAGGAAGAGGACCGGGCTTGGTAGGGAAGATAAGGAGCTCGGTTTTGGACATGTTGGGTTTTAGGTGGTGGGCAGACATCCAGGTGGAGACGTCTTGGAGGCAGGAGGAGATATGAGCCTGAAGGGAGGAGGAGAGGACAGGGGCGGAGATGTAGATTTGGGTGCTATCTGCATAGAGATGATAGTTGAAGCCGTGGGAGCGAATGAGTTAACCAAGAGAGTGAGTGTAAATGGAGAACGGAAGAGGGCCAAGAACTGACCCTTGAGGAACCCCTACAGTTAGAGGATGGGAGGGGGAGGAGGAGCCTGCAAAGGAGACAGAGAATGAATGGCCAGAAAGATAAGAGGAGAACCAGGACCGGACGGAGCCCGTGAAGCCAAGGTGAGATAAGGTGTGGAGGAGAAGGGGATGGTGGACAGTGTCAAAGGCAGCTGAGAGGTCGAGGAGGATTAGAATAGAGTAGAAGCCATTGGCTTTGGCAAGAAGGAGGCCATGGGTGACCTTTGAGAGGGCAGTCTCGGTAAAGTGGGGGGGACAGAAGCCAGATCGGAGGGGGTCCAGGACAGAATTGGAGTTAAGGAATTCTAGGCAGCGAGTGTAGACAACTCGTTCTAGGAGCTTGGAAAGGAAGGGTAGGAGAGAGATAGGGCAATAATTGGAAGGGGAAGTGGGGTCGAGAGAGGGTTTTTTTAGGATGGGGGAGACATGGGCATGTTTGAAGGGAGAGGGGAAGAAGCCATTGGAGAGTGAGCGGTTAAAGATAGAAGTTAAGGAGTGGAGGAGGGAAGGGGCGATGGTTTTTATAAGGTGAGCGGGAATGGTGCAGAAATGGGGGGTGATTTGGGGGAGCTCAGACCTGATTGTGGTAATTTTCGTGATGAAGTAGGTGGCCAGATCGTTGGGGGTGAGGGATGGGGGAAGGGGAGGAACAGGGGGCCTGAGGAGAGAATTAAAGGTCCGGAATAATTGGCGGGGGTGACGGGCATGGGGGTCAATAAGGGAAGAAAAGTAATAATAATAATAATGTTGGTATTTGTTAAGCGCTTACTATGTGCAGAGCAGTGTTCTAAACGCTGGGGTAGATACAGGATAATCAGGTTGTCCCAGGTGAGGATCACAGTCTTCATCCCCATTTTACAGATGAGGTAACTGAGGCCCAGAGAAGTGAAGTGACTTGCCCACAGTCACACAGCTTACAAGCGGTGGAGCCTGGATTCGAACCATGACTTCTGACTCCCAAGCCCGTGCTCTTTCCATTGAGCCACGCTGCTTCTCTAGTTTTGGCTGGCAGAGGAGAGGGCAGAGTTAAGGCAGGAAAGGATAAATTTTAAATGGATATAGCCACCCCCTTGCTTAGTATAGTGCTTGGCACATAGAGAAGCAGCCTGGACTGGAGGATAGAGCATGGGCCTGGGATTCAGAAGGTCCTGGGTTCTAATCCCAGTTTTGCCACTTATTTTTTTTTTTAATGGTGAGCATTTATTTTGTGCCAGGCACTGTACTAAGCACTGGGGTAGACACAAGCTAACTAGGTTGGACACAGTCCATGTCTCATATGGGGCTCCCAATCAATCCCCATTTTAGAGATGGGGTAACTGAGGCATAGAAAAGTTAAGTGTCTTGCCCCAGATCACACAGTAGACAAGTGATGTAGCCGGGATTAGAACCTAGGTTCTTCTGACTCTCAGGCCTGTGCTTTAACCATTAGGCCACACCTGTTCTCTCTCCAACTTTGTCTCTGAGCCCCATCTGGAACAGGGAATGTATATGATTAACCTTAGTACAGCACTTGGAACATAATAAGTGCTATACAAATGCCAGAATTATCATTATTTTTATTATTATACCATGCTCTTATCTATGATCGCAAGCAGTTACTACAGGGCCCTATGCACAGTGAGCGTTAGATTTTAGAGCCCATTACAGCCCATTAGATTTTGAGTCCAGGGTGAAATATAGACTACTCTCCCACTACTAAAATTATCTAATAATTATTACTTTAAAAATTATAATAGTGGCATTAGTGGGGTCTCTCCTCTATTAAGCATTCCGTGACTGACTTCTCACCCTATTCTCCCTCCCTTCTGCATTTCACCCCACCCCAAAGCACTTATGTACATATCTATCTTCCATGTACTGTATTATTTTTATGGTATTTGTTAATCAGTCAATCATTGGTATTTTTTGAGTGCTTACTATTTGCAGAGAGCACTGTAATAAGTGCTTAGTCTCAACCAAGCTAATCAGGTCATGTCCCATGTGGGGCACAGGGGCTTAATTCCTGTTTTACAGATGTGGTAATTGAGGCCCAGAGAAGTCAAATGACTTGCCCAAGGTCACATAGACAAGAGGCAGATCTGGGATTAGAACCCAGGTCCTTCTGACTCCCAGGCCTGTGTTCTATCCCTTAGGCCACATTGCATGAGAAGCAGCATGGCGTAGTGGATAGTGCACAGAGCTGGGATTCAGAAGGTAATGGGTTCTAAACCTAGCTCTGCCACTTGTCTGCTGTGTGACCTTGGGCAAATTACTTAACTTCTCTGCCTCAGTTACCTCATCTGTAAAATGGGGATCAAGACTGTGAGTCCCATGTGAGACAGGGACTATGTCCAACCTAATTTGCTTGCATCCACCCCTGTGCTTAGTACAGTGCCTGGCACATAGTAAGCACTTAACAAATAAACTAATTATTATTATAGAGAAGCAGCATGGCTCAGTGGAAAGGGCACGGGCTTGGGAGTCAGAGGTCATGGGTTCGAATCCCTGATCTGCCACTTGTCAGCTGTGTGGCTGTGGGCAAGTCACTTAACTTCTCTGTGCCTCAGTTATCTCATCTGTAAAATGGGGATTAAGACTGAGTCTCATGTAGGACAACCTGAATACCCTGTATCTACCCCAGCGCTTAGAACAGTGCTCTGCACTTAATAAGCACTTAATAAATACCAACATTATTTATTGTTATCATTATTTGTCATCCTTATCCTCTGGAATTTCTTTTACTGCCTGTCTCCCCTACTCGATTGTAAGCTCCATGAAGGCAGGGATTATGTCTACTAACTCTATTACAATTTCCCAAGCACTTGGTAGAGAGTTCTGCCCATAGTAAGTGCTCCCTGAATACCATTGATTGACTGATTGAGGGTTATGCTACCATAGCTTTTCTGCCTGGCTCATAAATAACTCTTTAAGGAAGACAATGAAGATAATCATAACTAACTGTGAAAATGATCATCCTGACCATATCACTGCCATGAGCGTCAATGGCACCACTCTCATTCTCATTGTTACTGTCCATCGGAATATCCTGAGAAGGCTTGTGACCCAGTGGCCAGACCACAGGCCTGAGACTCAGGGGACCCGTGTTCTAATCCAGGCTCTGCCACTTGTCTACTGTTTGACCCTGGGTAATGACTTCACTTCCCTGTGATGATGATGTTTGAGGTGCCTGTTAGGTGCTTACTATGTACCAGGCACTGTACTAAACAGTGGAGTAGATACAAGCAAATTGGGTTGGACACTGTCCCTGTCCCACATGGGGCTCACAGTCTTAATCCCCATTTTTCATATGAGGGAACTGAGACCCAGAGAAGTTAAGCGACTTGCCCAAGGTCACACAGCAGACAAATGACAGAGCTGGGATTAGAACTCAGGTCCTACTGACTCCCAGGCCTGTGCTCTACTCACTAGGCCACGCAGCTTCTCAGTCTCCTCGTATGTAAAAATGGAGATTGAATATCTATTCCCCCTCCCTTGAAATCGTGAATCAAGCAATAAATGGCATTTATTGAGCATTTGCTCTTTGCAGAGGACTGTACTAAGTGCTTGGAAACTCTATGTGGGACAGGAACTAGGTCCATTCTGAATGCATTGTATCTATCCCAGCACTTGGCCTAGTGGGTAAAGCCCAGACATGGGAGTCAAAAAGACCTGTTTTCTAATCCCAGCTCCACCATTTGTCCGCCGTGTGACCTTGAGCACATCCCTTCACTTCTTCTGTACCTCACTTCCCTCATCTGTAAATTGGGGAGGAAGGCTGTGAGCCCCATGTGGAACATGGACTGTGTCCAACCTGATTAGCTTGTATCTACTCCAGTGTTTAGAACAGTTCCTGGCACATAGTAAGCACTTAACAAAACCATAAAAAAGTAAGTGCCGAGCAAATACTATAAATGCTATAATTTTGGATTTTCTATATTCTCAAGATTCAGCTTCCCAATGGGAAGCAAATGGACCCAATCTCATCTTCCTCTGCTACTAAACTTCCTTTTCCACTGATTTTTTTTTTGTTGGCTTGTTTCTTTCCAGATCTAACTTCCCTCTGGGACAGAGCCATGGAGAAGGAGAACGATACTATGGGGACAGACTTCATTCTTCTTGGGCTGTTTAACCACACCCGGGCTCACCAAGTCCTCTTCGCCTTGGTTATGATGACCTCCATCACTTCGTTAATGGGCAATACAGCCATAATTCTCCTGATCCACAGAGATCTTCACTTGCACACCCCCATGTACTTCTTGCTTGGTCAGCTTTCAATCATGGACGTGATGCTGGTCTTCACCACCATCCCCCAAATGGCCGGTGACTTCTGGTACGGCAGGAATTCCATCTCCCTCGTTGGATGTGCCATCCAAATCTTCATCTTCCTCACTCTGGAAGGGGGCGAGTGTTTTCTGTTAGCCGCTATGGCCTATGATCGGTTCGTGGCCATTTGCTGCCCTTTACGCTATCCCGTTCTCATGAGCCCCAGGCTCTGCCTCCTCCTGGCGGTGGTCTCCTGGTTGCTTGGGGCGACAGATGGGTTGGTGCAGGCGGGGATCACCATGAGCTACCGCTTCTGCCGTTCCCGGGAAGTCAACCATTTTTTCTGTGAGGCCCCCGCTCTGGTGCTCTTGGCCTGCGACGACACTATGGTCTTTGAGTCCGTCATGTATGTCTGTTGTGTCCTAATGCTGCTGATCCCCTTCTCTGTCATCCTGGGCTCTTACGGCCTCATTCTAGAGACGATACTCCGCATGAGATCAGTGGAAGCCAAGAAGAAGGCCTTCACCACCTGCTCCTCCCATCTCAGCGTCGTTGGCCTCTTCTACGGTGCCGCCATCTATATCTACATTAGGCCCAGTTCTTACGACTCAACCGACTATGACAAGGTGGTTTCAGCCTTCTACACTATCCTCACCCCTGTGCTGAACCCCCTCATCTACAGTCTGAAGAACAGGGAGGTCCTGGGGGCCTTAAAGAGGGGTCTCACTGACTGCAGGTTCAGGAATCTGAGAGTCGAAAGGGAAGCAGCGTGACCTAGGGGTTAAGGTCTGGGCCTGGCAGTCAGAGAGGTGTGGGTTCTAATCCCTACTCCCCAACACTGTGCTGTGTGACCTTAGTCAAGTCGCTTAACTTCTCTTTATCTCAGTTACCTCAATTGCAAAATGAAGATTAAGACTGTGAGCCCCATTAGGGACAGGGACTGTGTCCAACCTGATTATCTTCTAACTAGCCCAGCTTTTAGTACAGGGCTTGGCACTGAGTAAGAGCTTAACAAATGCCACAGTTATTATTATTGTTATTGTTATTACTGGGGTCCTATGGAATTTCCTGCTTTGCTCCTTGGGAATCAGCATGGCCTAATAGAAAGAGCACGGGCTTGGGAGTCAGAGGACCTGGGTTTTAATTTTGGCTCTGCTACTTATCTGCTGGTTTGCCTTAGGCAAGTCATTTCACTTCTCTGTGCCTCAGTTACCTCATCTGTAAAATGGGGATGCAATACCTGTTTTCCCTCCTACTTAGATTGTGAGACGTGTGGGACAGGGATCTGATTATCTTGTATCTTCTCCAATGCTTAAAACAGTGTTTGACATGTAGTAAGCACTTTATAAATGTCATTATTATTATCAGTGATCTCAATTGATAGGTCAGTGGTAAATAAACGGTTTCCTTTTCACAGCATGTGATGGTCTCTTTTTTTCAAAAAAAGCATAGTATTTGTTAAACACAATGTGCCAGGCCATCTACTAAGTGCTGGGGTTAATAATAATGACGGTGATGATGATAATAATAGTATTTCTTGAGCACTTACAATATGCTAGGTACTGTATTAAGCTCTGGGGTGGATACAAGCAAATCAGGTAGGATACAGTACATGTCTCATATTTATTCATTCATTCACTCAATTGAATTTATTGCATTCTTACTGTGTGCACAACACTGTATTAAGCACTTGGGAGAGTAAAATACAACAAATAGGCATATTCCCTGCCCACAACGAGATTATATGGGGTTCACACTATTAGCCCTTATTTTACAGATGAGGTAACAGAGGCACAGAGAAGTGAAGTGACTCGCCCATGGTCTCACAGCAGATAAGTGGGAGAGTGGCTAAGCAGAGTGGAAGTGCATACGGGAATGTCCCTCTTTCTCTTGTTCCCCCCCCTTCTCTCTCTCTCTCTTTCTCATGCTCTCTATGGATAACTTTATGTTGTACTCTCTCAAGTGCTTAGTTCAGTGTTCTGAACACAGTAAGAGCTCAAAAAAACCCACCACTGATGGTGATGATGACTGATACTAGAGAAATCACTGTGGCACAACAGGACTTGAGGAAATTCAGTAGGCACAATGTACAGTGCAGAGATTTCTATTATTTATGGTATTGGTTAAGCGCTTACTATATATCAAACGCTATTCGAAGTGTTCCCGCTCATCTTATAAAAACTATTGCCCCTTCCCTCCTCCCCTCCTTAACTTCCATCTTTAACTACCCCTCCCCCATCTCCTTCCCTCCTGCTCCCAATCCTCTCCCCTACTTTCCCATCCTTCCCTGCAGTATCATCAGAGGAGATCTCCTCCCTCCTCGCAAGTGCCACCCCCTCCACCTGTGCTTCGGACCCCATTCCCGCTCACCTTATAAAAACTATAAACCCTTCCTTCCTCTACTCTTTAACTTCTATCTTTACCCATTCACTCTCCAATGGCTTCTTCCCCTCTGCCTTCAAACATGCCCATGTCTCCCCCATCCTAAAAAAACCCTCTCTTGACTCCACTGCCCCTTCCAGTTATCGTCCTATCTCCCTCCTACGCTTCCTTTCCAAACTCCTAGAATGAGTCATCTACACTCACTTTCTTGAATTCCTCAACTCCAACTCTCTCCTGGACCCCCTCCAATCTGCCTTCCTTCCCCTCCACTCCACCAAAACTGCCCTCTCAAAGGTCACCAATGATCTCCTTCTTGCCAAATCCAATAGCTCCTACTCTATCTTAATCCTCTTCGACCTCTCAGCTGCCTTTGACACTGTCCACCATCCCCTTCTCCTCAACACATTATCCAACCTTGGCTTCACAGGCTCCATCTTCTCCTGGTTCCCCTCTTATCTCTCTGGCCGTTCATTCTCTGTCTCCTTCACGGGCTCCACCTCCCCCTCCCATCCACTAACTGTAGGGCTTCCTCATGGGTCAGTTCTTGGTCCCCTTCTGTTCTCCATCTATCCTCACTCCCTTGGTGAACTCATATGCTCCCATGGCTTCAACTATCATCTCAGTGCAGATGACACCCAAATCTACATCTTATACTCTATCCTTTCTCCCTCCCTCCAGGCTTATATCTCCTCCTGCCTTCAGGACACCTCCACTTGGATGCCTGCCCACCACCTAAAACTCAACATGTCCAAGACTGAGCTCCTTATCTTCCCTCCCAAACCCTGTCCTCTTCCTGACTTTCCCAACAATGACGACGGCACTACCATCCTTCCCGTCTCAGAGGCCCTCAACCTTGGTGTCATCCTTGATTCTGCTCTCTCATTCACCCCACACATCCAATCCGTCACCAAAACCTGCCAGTTTCACCTTCACAACATTGCCAAGACCCGCCTTCCTCTCCATCTGAACTGCTACCTTGCTGGTACAATCTCTCATAATATCCCAAAACCTCCTCTCTGATCTCCTATCCTTCTGTCTCTCCCCACTTCAATATATATTTCACTCCGCTGCCTGGATTATCTTTCTACAGAAATGCTCTGGGCATGTCATTTCCCCTCCTCAAAAACCTCCAGTGGTTGCCTATCAACCTACACATAAAGCAAAAACCCCTCATTCTTGGCTTCAAAACTATCACCTTGCTCCCTCCTACCTCACCTCCATTCTCTCCTTCTATAGCCCACCCTGCATACACTCCGGTCCTCTGCCGCTCACCTCCTCAAGGTGCCTCTTTCTTGCCTCTCCTGCCATCGACCCCTGGCTCACGTTCTACCACTGACCTGAAATGCCCTCCCTCCGCACATCCGCCAAACTCTCTTCCCCTCTTCAAAGCCCTACTGAGAGCTCACCTCTTCCCGGAGGCCTTCCCAGACTGAGCCCTCCCTTTCCCTCTTCCCCTCTTCCTCTCCCCATTACCCCTGCGCCCTCCCTCTGCTCTACCCCCTTCCCCTCCCCACAGCACTTGTCTATATTTGCATATATTATTTATTACTCTAGTTTATTAATGATGTGTATCTACCTATGATTCTATTTATTTTGATGTTTTTGATGCCTGACTATTTGTTTTGTTTTGCTGTCTGTCTCCCCCTTTTAGAATGTGAGCCCATTGTTGGGCAGGGATTGTCTCTATCTGTTGACGAGTTGTACATTCCAAGCACGTGCTCTGCACACAGTAAGTGCTCAATAAATACGATTAAATGAATGAATCAAAGTTAATTAAGACAAAGTCCCTGTCTCATACAGGATTCCCAGTCTAATTTAGGAGGGAGAACAGCCATTTAATCCCCATTTTACAGATAAGATTCCTGAGGCACAAAGAAGTTAAATGACTTGCCCAAGATCACACAGCACGCAATTGGCAGAGACAGGATTATTAGGTCCTAGGTCCTTTGACTCTAGGCCCATTTTCTTTCCACTAGTCTGCTTCTCACTAGGCCACACTGCTTCTCTTGATGAATGATTAATAATGGAGATAGATGGAATAGTAACCATGTCCTAGAATTTTCTATTAATAACAAGAAAATATCGTTACGGATGTTACAATGAAAGGAAATTGCTAAATCCAGTTTTATTCATTCATTCATTTATTCATTCATTTATCTAATCATTTAATCATTTGTAGAAGCAGCGTGGCTCAGCGGAAAGAGCACGGGCTGGAGAGTCAGAGGTTGTGGATTCTAATTCCGGCTCTGCTGCTTGCCAGCTGTGTTACTTTGGGCAAGTCACTTCACTTCTCGGTGCCTCAGTTCCCTCTTCTGTAAAATGGGAATTAATATTGTGAGCCCCACGTGGAACAACCTGATCAACTTGTATCCCCCCCCCAGCGCTAGAAAAGTGCTTTGCACATAGTAAGTGCTTAACAAAATACCACCATTATTATTATTATCTGAATCAGTGTAGGTCTGGGCAGCTTAGAAAATCAGCTTTTTTCTGGGCTTTGGCTACAATGTTCTGGGGTAAGTGAAAAAAGTAGACAGGAAGCCCACTGATCTGTACTTTCTTTAAACACTTTTGATTCCTCCCTTAGGTAGAAGTTCATGAAGGCCCCATGGAGAACTGGAATCAAACCTGGACTACTGATTTTGTTTTATTAGGATTCTTTTCTTAAACACAAACTGAACTGTTCCTCTTCTCCCTCATCTTCTTCATCTTCCAAATAAGCCTCGTTCACCTTGACCCCCGCCTTCACAACCCAATGTACTTTTGGCTCAGCCAGATCTCCCACATGTTCCTTTCATTTATTCATTCATTCATTCAATAGTATTTATTGATCACTTACTGTGTGCAGAGCACTGTACTAAGTGCTTGGAATGTACAATTTGGCCACAGGTAGAGACAATCCCTGCCCAACAATGGGCTCACAGTCTAAAAGGGGGAGACAGACAGCAAAACAAAACAAGTAGTCAGGCATCAATACCATCAAAAACAAATAAATAAAATCATAGATATATACACATCATTAATAAAATAAATAGAGTAATAAATAATACATACAAAAGTACTCAAGTGTTGTGGGGAGGGGAAGGGGATAGAGCAGAGGGAGGGAGTAGGGGAAATGGGGAGGGATACATCTACACAGTTGTGCCCACAAAGACTGCCAATTTCCTCTTTGACAGGAAGTTCATGTCCTTCTTTGGCTGTGGGGTCCAGAGCTTATTCTTTCTGACCACTGCAGGAGCTGAAGGGCTTCTCTTGGCCTCCATGATGTATGACCTCTATGTGGCTATCAGTAGTCCCCTGACTTACCAGTTCTCATGAGACAGGGGAGGCGTGGGCTGATGGCTGTAGGATCTTGGCTCTCAGGGTCCATCAATTCAATCGACCACACCACGTACGCACTCCACACCCCTTACTGCAGCTCCACTTCTGCGACATCCTCGCCATGTTGCTCCCAACCTGCATGGATATCTGGGTCTATTACTATATGGTGTTTATGAGCACCACACCACCTCCTATGAACTGTGTCCTCCTATAGACTGTGGGAAGGGACTGCATCTGTTTATTGTGGCATTGTACTCTCCCATATGCTGAGAACTGTGCTCTGCACAGAGTAAGCTCTCAATAAACAGGATTGACTGAATGACCCATCCAACTGCCAATGTCTTTCTCACCATCTACCTCATGTCCTCACCCATGAGGAGGATGAAGGCCTTTGCCATGAGCTCCTCCCACCTGCCCGTGGTGATATTCTATTACACCCCATTTATCTACACCTACTGAGGCCCAGGGCCTTCTGCTTTCCCTGGGGAGGATAGGAAGTTGGCTGTGTTGTAAAACCACCCTCAGGCCCCATGCTAAACCTTATTATCTACAGCCTGAGTCAGTCAGTCAGTTAATCATATTGATTGAGTGCTTACTGTGGGCAGAGCACTGTACTAAGTGCTTGGGAGAATAGGAATACAACAATCAAACAGACTACATTATCTGTCCACAACGAGCTTATAGTTTAGAGGAACAAGGAGGTGGCAGAAGCTATAAGGAGACACCTCGACAGAATTTAGCGAGAGAAGAGGATCAGTCGATCAGCAATCTGTTTATTAGAGGATAAGCATAAGTACATAAGTGCCACTTCAGGGGTCCCTCTCCTCTAAGACATCTTCCGGGACTAAGCCCCCATTAATTTCCCCTCCGAGTTAACTCTGCACTTGGCTATGTAACCCCTTAATCTCTCCTGAGACTCACCCCAGCCCCCAGCACTGATGTAATATCCTTATTATTATTATCAGTGCCATAGAGTCATTTTCAATTCATAGTGGCTCTACGGATACATTTTCTCCAGAATGTCCTGTCTTCCTGCCATAATCCCTATAAATTTTCTCTTTCCCCTATTTGGTAATTTAATTTTAATGTCTGACTCCCCCTACCTTCATCTACCAATTCTGTCACATTTATTTCCCAACTGCTTAGTAAAATGCTCAGCACTTAGTAAGTGCTCAGTAAATACCATTGCTTAATGGGTTATGAGCACTCAAGTGAGAAGCAGCATGGCCTAAGAGAAAGAACATGGGCCTCGGAGTCAGAGGACCTGGATTCTAATACCACCTTCTACCAATTGCTTGCTAGGTGACTCTGGGCAAGTTACTTAACTTCTCCATGCCTCCCGTTCCTCATCTGTAAAATGGGGATTCATTACCTGCCTTCTCTCTTACTTAGACTGTGAGCCCCATAGGGGACACAGACTCTGTCTGACCGTACTAACTTGTACTTACCCCAGCACTTAGAACAGTGATTGACATATAGTAAGTGCTTAACGAAGGCCGAAATGATAAATGCCATTATTATTGTAAACTCCACGAGACCGAAAGCTCTTTGAAGCAAAAATTGTGTCTACCAACTCTGCTGAAAGCTCTCTCTATCACTATAGTACAGGACTTCTGCACATCAGTAAGTGCTCAACAAGTGCTCAGCAGAGATGTCCTGATATAAAATAATCAGATTGGAAGTTGACCCTGTCCTACACATCCCACATAAATGTTGTGGGAACTGAGGGGAAGGGTGAATAAAAAGGGCAAATCCAAATGCAAGGGTGACGCAGCAAGGGTGGGAGAAGAGAAATGAGGGTTTAGTGGAGAAGGCATCTTATTTAATAAGCATGTGAAGATGGGGAGAGTGGTGGTCAATTGGATATGAAGAGAGAGGGCACTCCAGGCCAGAGGAAGGTTGTGGGTGAAAGGTTGGCAGTGAGACAGATGAGATAGCAGGACAGTGAGTAAGGTTGGCATTAGGGGGAGCGAGGTATGTGGGCTGGGTTGTAGTAGAAATCAGGGGGTAAGTTAGGAGGGGCCAACGTGATTGAATGCTTTAAAGCCTATGGGTAAGTAGTTTCTATTTGATGCAGAGGTGGATGGGCAAAAAACAGTAGAGTGAATGGAATTTTTGAAGCTAAATGATTTGGGAAAATTATTGGCATGAGATAGTCACTAGAAGCAATATTTGTTTTAGGTGCTTTCTATGAGGAAAAAGCAGATTACTAAGTGCAGGGAAAAAATAACACGAGTGTGAATTGACACAATCCCTAGCCCTCAAGGAAATTTACAGTATGTGAGGACAGGAGACACATAAGGGAAGATGGAACAATCAAACACAAAAGCAACATACAAATAATAATATACGATAACTGTGATATTTGCTAAGCGTTTACTGTGTGTCAAGCACTGTATTAAGCATTGGAGTAGACACAAGACAATTGGAGTCATAAGGGCAATTTATTAAGTGCATACTTTATGCTTAGCACTGGAAAGAAACAAAGCTTGGACACAATTCTCTGTCCTCACGGGATCCACTATTTAGTTTAACTTCATTTTAGAGGTGAAAGGAAAACAGAGAACCCAAATGTCTAAGGCCTCATAGCTGGTTTAGGGGGGGAGTTTGGTTTAAACCCAGGTATCATCTGTAGAATGGGGATTGAACTGTGAGCCCCATGTGGGGCAGACCTGTGTTCAAACTGATTTGCTTGATCCACCCCAGCACTTAGTAGCAGTGCCTGGCACATAGTAAGCACTTAACAATACCTACTATCATCTCCTACACTTGCGCTTTGGATTTGCCACCTTTATTCAACCCCTCCCTCAGCTCCACACAGCACTTGATGTACACATCCATTATTTCTTAATTTGTTTGCAAGGACTGGCGTGAGAAACTAAGGGACTGGGCTTGTGTCCTTCCCTCTGGAGCCCCACCTGAAGGCTCAGGGCATGCTGGTCTAAGACCAAATAATTCCCTAACGGGACCTTGAAACAGGACAACCAAGGAACATTGGTATTTGCCAAAGAAGCTGAAGTTTCTAAGCATTGGAATGTAAAAACAACTTGAACCTTGACTGGAAGATTAATCATTGTTATGGGTACTGGTATAAAACCAAGGAGATATTGGGAAATCAATTGTTATGGGTACTGTATAAAACCAAGTGGAAATAATACTAGTCTATTGCCATGAGCCTTAGACTCGCCTGGCCCGCTCTTTCCCCCCTCTCTATTTTCTTCACTGAGCACTCATACACGCCAAATGCTGGCATTTGGCGCCCGAACACAGGGACACAAGGAGGAAGGAGTGACTCAGTGCCTTACAAACACGGAGTTCCACTGAATCACGAAGGGTAAGGGAATTTCTTATATTCACCAGGCTAACCGCGGGGATTGCCCGATCTGAAACTTTCCGCAGCAAAGGGATGGGCGCAAGTACGACTTTTAAAGATAGGGAACAGTACGTGAATTTGCTTAAGAAGGTGGTTAAGGAGAGAGGGTTGATCATCACTAAACAACAGATAGAACAATTTTTGAAATGTGTCAAGAAGTGTTGTCCATGGTTTCCGAAGGAAAGAGTTATTGATTTAGAGCAGTGGGAAGTGGTCGGAAAACAGATGAGTGAAAGATATAGACAAGAAGGCCCTAGCTCTTTCCCTGTTGCAGCTTTTTCTATACGGAATGTCTTGAAGATATGTCTTACTCCTGAGAATCAAGTACCTTTAGTTCATAAGGTCCTTTAAGGTTGATACTGCAGCAGGGCCGGATTTGCCTCCCCACCCGCCACCCCCCTCGGCCCCCAAGATATATCCCAATCTTGAAGATTTTCATTTCCCACCACCTCCGCCCGAAGTAGATTCTTCCTTTTTTAAGGAGGAAAGACAGGATTCCTGGTCTCTAGTCACAATGAAACCAAATAGCCCCACCCCATTCCAGAAGGCTATTATAACAGCCACAGAGCAAGACCAAGACATTCCTCTAGATTTTCTCACTGTTTTCCCTGTCATCGAATACCCAGACTTGCGTATACACACGGACCGACAGGCATATACATGGAGGGTCCGCGCCGCCCCATTCGGCGGTACCCCGCTGTCCTTTGACCCTTGACCCCTGGGCCTGGGGGTTGGGGTCTCCATCCCCAGAACCGGCCAGCAGAGCCACCCCACCTCCCCTCCCTTCCCACCCCTTAACTCCAGTTCCGGCCACCGCACCCCCCGAAACTTTCTGCTTTTCCACTTGGTGCGACCAGGTGGGCCTATCGCGACAGACCTCTGTAATTATGGTTTTTTAAAAAAGCAACCAATCAGCTCACATACACACTTCAAGCCTATCAGCAAATCATGGTAGTGGGAAAAACAGCTTGGTAGAAGCTGCCAGCTAAGGGAGAGACGAACTCCAGTTTTACAAAGATTTTACAAGGGCTGTCTGAACCTTTTGAACAATTTGTGAGTAGATTAACTATGGCAATATAGAGGAGTGTAGGTGATCATACGGCCGGAATTATACTGTTGAAACAACTTGCATAAGATAATTGCAATCAGGACTGCAAAAGAGCCTTGGCAGGGAATAAAAGGACTATGACAATCACTGAAATGATACGGAAGTGCCAAGATGTGGGCACTGCCTCTTTTAATGCTAATTTAATGGCTGCAGCTATGCAGCAACAAAATGCGAAGGGTACATGTTTTAATTGTGGAAAGGAAGGTCACTTTGCAAAAAATGCTGAAAGGAAAGGGAATGTTTTCCCGAAACGACCCGCCCTTCGTCAGTGTGGCCTAAGTGGCAAAAGGGAAACCACTGGGCTTCTCAGTGTCGCTCAATTTTACCAGAGAAAGAACCGCCGATATCGGGAAAACGTAAAAAGGGCCAGCCCCAGCCCCGACCAAACAATAGGGGCAGCCCTAACATTCAGTCAGGCTCGCTCAGTAGCCAAGGAGAATATCTTGTATCCCGACGCATACCGCATCTCTCTTATGCAGACCTACCAGAGCACCCCCAGGAAGCGGCAGGATTGGACCTTCCCATCGCAGTACAAGTAGTACTGACTCCAGTACTTCCTTTCCAAAATCTTAGAACGAGTCGTCTACAATCGATGCCTAGAATTCCTTAACTCCCATTCTCTCCTAGACCCCCTCCAATCTGGCTTCCGTCCCCTCCACTCTACCGAGACTGCTCTCTCTAAGGTCACCCATGACCTCCTTCTTGCCAAATCCAATGGCTCCTACTCCATTCTGATCCTCCTTGACCTCTCTGCTGCCTTTGACACTGTCGACCATCCCCTCCTCCTCCATACCTTATCTCACCTTGGCTTCACGGACTCTGTCCTCTCCTGGTTCTCCTCTTACCTCTCTGGCCGATCATTCTCGGTCTCCTACGCTGGAGCCTCCTCCCCTCCCATCCTTTAACTGTTGGAGTTCCTCAAGGGTCAGTTCTTGGCCCTCTTCTGTTCTCCATTTACACTCACTCCCTCGGTGAACTCATCCGCTCTCACGGCTTTGACTACCATCTCTACGCAGATGACACGCAGATCTACATCTCCGCCCCTGTCCTCTCCCCTCCCTTCAGGCTCGCATCTCCTCCTGCCTCCGGGACGTCTCCACCTGGATGTCGGCCCGCCACCTAAAACTCAACATGAGCAAGACTGAGCTCCTCATCTTCCCTCCAAGCCCGGTCCGCTCCCAGACTTCTCCATCACCGTGGATGGCACGACCATCCTTCCCGTCCCGCAGGCCCGCAATCTCGGTGTCATCCTTGACTCGTCCCTCTCGTTCACCCCACACATCCTATCCGTTACCAAGACCTGCCGGTTTCACCTCTACAATATCGCCAAGATCCGCCCTTTCCTCTCCACCATACGGCTACCTTACTATTACGGGCTCTCGTTATATCCCGGCTAGACTACTGTGTCAGCCTTCTCTCTGACCTCCCTTCCTCCTCTCTCGCCCCGCTCCGGTCTATTCTTCACTCTGCTGCCCGGCTCATCTTCCTGCAGAAACGATCTGGGCATGTCACTCCCCTTCTTAAACAACTCCAGTGGTTGCCTATCGACCTCCGCTCCAAACAAAAACTCCTCACTCTAGGCTTCAAGGCTCTCCATCACCTTGCCCCTTCCTACCTCTCCTCCCTTCTCTCTTTCTACCGCCCACCCCGCACGCTCCGCTCCTCTGCCGCCCACCTCCTCGCCGTCCCTCGGTCTCGCCTATCCCGCCGTCGACCCCTGGGTCACGTCCTCCCGCGGTCCTGGAACGCCCTCCCTCCTCACCTCGCCAAACTGATTCTCTTTCCCTCTTCAAAACCTTACTTAAAAATCACCTCCTCCAAGAGGCTTCCCAGACTGAGCTCCTCTTCCCCCTCTACTCCCTCTGCCATCCCCCCTTTACCTCTCCGCAGCTAAAGCCTCATTTTCCCCTTTTCCCTCTGCTCCTCCACCTCTCCCTTCCCATCCCCACAGCACTGTACTCGTCCGCTCAACGGTATATATTTTCGTTACCCTATTTATTTTGTTAATGAATTGTACATTGCCTTGATTCTATTTAGTTGCCATTGTTTTTACGAGATGTTCTTCCTCTTGATGCTGTTTAGTGCCATTGTTCTTGTCTGTCCGTCTCCCCCGATTAGACTGTAAGCCCGTCAAACGGCAGGGACTGTCTCTATCTGTTGCCGACTTGTTCATCCCAAGCGCTTAGTACAGTGCTCTGCACATAGTAAGCACTCAATAAATACTATTGAATGAACTATTGAATGAGTTCAAAAAATACCGACAGGAATCTATGGGCCTTTACCTATAGGTTTTGTGGGTTTGGTGGTAGGGAGGAGTGGTATGACCCTAAAAGGATTAAATGTAATACCCAGAGTAATTGATTCAGATTATATAGGGGAAATCTCAGTATTGGTTTATGTACATAAGGTTGTCCAGTTTCCTGAACGGACAAGAATAGTTTAATTGTTGATACTTCCTTACAAGCAGGTTGGGAAAACATGTCAGAATGTTAGAAAGGCTCAAGGATTTGGAAGCTCAGGAGATCAAGCCTTCCGGGCCCAAACAATCACTTTAGAAAGACCACAACTGACTATACTTTATTCAAGGGAAGACCTTCAGAGGATTAATAGACACAGGGGCTGACAAGTCGATTATCGCCAAAAGGCAATGGCCTCTTTCTTGGCCCCTACAGCAAGGGAGTGCCCCATTGGCAGGAATAGGAACAGTAGAAACACCCGCGCAAAGCAGCAAGTTATTAAAATGGGAAAGCAAGGGGCAACAAGGATATTTCCAACCACATATAGTTGATGGATTCCCGATCAATCTGTGGGGAAGAGATATACTCCAGCCAATGAAAGTGATGTTAACTACCGAAACCCCTTTATCATAATGGCCACTGCCCCACAACATTATGCAGAAAAAATGACATGGCTTTCAGACAAGCCTATCTGGGTGGAGCAGTAGCCGCTAACAAAAGAAAAGCTAGAGGCTCTAAAACATATTGTGAAAGAACAGTTACAAGAAGGACATATTGAGGAGACTACCAGTCCATGGAATTCTCCAGTATCTGTAATAAAAAAGAAATCAGGAAAATGGAGAATGCTTACAAATCTAAGAGCAGTAAATAACACCATGGAACCCATGGGTCCTTTACAACCAGGGTTGCCCTCTGCAGCCATGATCCCGCAAGAATGGCTGTTAATTATAATAGACCTTAAAGACTGCTTTTATTCGATCCCACTTCAAATAGAGGATCAAAAAAGATTCGCATTCTCGATCTCTTCTGTCAATGTTAGAGCCCCCGCCCAACGATATCAATGGAAGGTATTACCCCAAGGCATGAAAAATAGCCCTACTATGTGTCAAAAATTTGTTAGCCTAGCCCTAACTCCAATTAGACAAAAATATCTGAGTGCTTATATTATACACTATATGGATGATATTCTTTGCGCTCACCTCCACAATAACACACTTAATGAGCTGTTAGGCCGCTTGACCTTATCCTTGTCAGAATATGGCCTGATCATAGCACCGGACAAAGTACAGAAACAAGCACCATATAACTATCTGGGAAATATTGTGGAGAAACAGAGGGTTAAGCCTCAAAAATTACAAATACGAAAGGAGTTTTTAAAAACATTAAATGACTTTCAAAAGCTGTTGGGGGATATCAATTGGATCAGGCCCTATCTAAAGATCAACACTCTCCAATTAACTCATTTATTTTCTACTTTACGGGGAGATCCCAATCTGACCTCACCCAGAACCTTAACCTTAGAAGCTCAGAGGGAACTTGAGATTGTGGAAGAAGCAATTAGCAGTGCCACTTTAGATCGAATACATGAACAAGACATCCAGGGTAGTATACTTTCTACTCCAGGGACACCTACCACAGCCTTACCTCAAAAGAAATGCATACTAGAATGGTGCCATATGACACACCAAATCCCTAACTCTTTAATAACATATCCTACAGTGGTAGCACTATTAATTCAGAAATTGGTCAGAAGGAGTATTTGGCTGACGGGAAGAAGTCCTACTATTATTCATCAGCCATACACCCAAACTCAACTCACTCGATTAATACAGAATGATCCTGAATGGCAGATAGTAATCTCCTCGTTCTCAGGTTACTTGGACTCTCATCATATGGAAAACCCCATTTTACAATTCATGGAACCATACTCATGGATTTTCCTGAAAGTTACCCTTATCTCTCCAATTCCCCAAGCAGA